>NW_022900936.1:71418032-71443737 GCF_012274545.1 Fukomys damarensis | reverse complement strand
AAAAAAAAAAAAAAAAAAAGCTCCTTTACTTTATAGCCTATAACAGTGTCTGTCTGCCTTTTAAACCCATTGCAATAACTTTGCTGAAATACTAACACATTATTAAGTCTTTTCTTAAACAAAAGTAAAAATAGTAAAAAAATAAAAGGTACCAATAAATGTTTTTGCTTCAAAAAAGTTTTTTAAATGGCAGGGGATAGAACTGAGTGCAAACACCTTGAGCTCATTAAACACAGCCCTGTTGGTCTAGTATCAGAAACAGCATTCAGTCTACCACAGCACACTGCCTTTCCCACACTGCTGCAAGACCCGGGGAGAACCTCTGTGCCTCACATTTCTACAGGGCTCCATAGTCCACAAAGCACTTTCACAATGTTTCACTTTACTACACCTTCAAAACAATCCATGAAATAGACAGGGTTGACTTCAGTTCTATGGCTGGTAGGTACTTTGGCACTTGACCCTATCTTCTAATCCAAAGAGTTGGGGGTTTTTGTTTGTTTGTTTGTTTTCCCCTACTAAAAAAGTATCTCCAAAAAGGGGACCTTGTTTACCTCTGGGAACACAACTAGGAGGCAGGAATATTTTTAGGAAAAGACTAGAAAAACAGAATCCCAACAACCCAACTAGCAAAAAAGGTTTTTTTTGGTATCATCGGCAGTAATTTTCAAAATGGGTCTTGAAGGTACGTCAAGACTGTATACAAACAGGGCACAGTGGCATATTCCTGTAATCCCACCTGTTTGGTTATTTTCTTTCTTTGTATGGAGATCGAACTCAGGACTTTGCACTTGCAAGGCAGGCACAGTGCCACTGAGCTGAATCCCCAGCAATCCCAGCTATCTGGGAGGTTGAGGGAAAGGCCAAGTTTGTAGCTAGCCTAGGTAACTTAGCAAGACCATTTCTCAAAACAAAAATTAAGAGGCCTGAAAATGTAGCTCATCTCTCCCTAGGTTCAATCCCCGGTACTTGAAAAAAAGTATGCAAAATACTATTCTAACGACAAAGGAATTTTTTAATATTTCTCAATACTAAAATCAATAGGCATGTTGCATCGCATCCCATCCTGAGCAGTCTCTCTGTGTGCCACCAGGCTGGTGCCGATGTGAATCATCCGTATCGGGGATACTTCTTGACTCCCAGGTCTCTGTCTGCTGCCCTCCCTACCATATCGCAGGCCCAGCCGCTGCTCCGGCCCCAGGTTGCAGGAAGTGATTGACACGGTGAAGGGAAAGGCACTATAAGGGGCTGAGTACCTGACCCCAGTCCTCAAGGAATCAAAATGTAAGGAAACAGGTGTAATCACCCCAGAAGAGTCTGTGGCAGCTGAGATCCCTTAGTCCACCACTGCCCAACATGGCAGTGGGCAACCGAGGGAGAATTAAAAGTGAAACCATTTTTGGTAACCCAAAATGTGCCATGATACAAATGCTGCAAACAGATGGAATATTCAGATGAGCTGGAAGCTGTCATGGAAGATGATGATGGTGATGGAGGGTGGGCAGATACGCATCACAACACAGGTACTGCGGGAATAACTAAGCAGTTAAAGAGATTACGCTGGAAAACAAGGACAGTGTAAAAGTCCAAGACTGCTCAGCACTCTGTGAAGAGGAAGAAGAGGAAGATGAAGAGAAGCCGCAGACATGGAAGATGATGAAGAAAGTAGATTGTTGGAAACAGATGAGGCTACTCTAGATGAAAGGAAAATAGTAGAAGCTTGTAAAGCTAAAACTGAATGCAGAGGTGAAGATGCTATTTCACAGACCAGAACTTATGACTTACACATCACTTACGATAAGTATTTCCAGACACCACGACTATGGTTGTTAGGCTATGGTGAGCAAAGGTAACCTTTAACAGTTGAGCACATGTATGAAGACATCAGTCAAGACCATGTGAAGAAAACAGTGACCACTGAAAATCACCCGAGGCCAGGGATTTAGCTCAGTGGTGCCGCCACCTGCTTCACAAGCTCAAGGTTCCAAGTTCAATCCCTGGTACCAAAAAAAAAAAAAGAGAGAGAGAGAGAGAAAATCACCCTCATCTCCCACCACCTCCTATGTGTTCTGTTCACTGATGTAGGCATGCTGAAGTGATGAAGAAAATCACTCTGAGACAGTTGCAGGAGGGGGAGAGCTTGGTGTATGTATCTTCTAACTTTTTTGAAATTTGTACAAGCTGTCATTCCAACAATATGACTACACAAGACACAATGTAACAAAGAGAACATAGAATCCATCCTAATTATGAATCTTGATTTTTAAAGAATCCATAAACGTGACTATTGACCAATTTCTCTAATAAAGGGAGCTATATATTTATGCATAAAATAAAATAAATTAAAAAAAACGGGACTAGGGATTTGGCTTAGTGGTTCCAGTGCCTGCCTCACAAGTGCAAGGTCCCAAGTTCAATCTCCCCAGTACCAAAGAATGAATAAATAAATAAATGTATAAATACATAAATAAACAGGTGCCCTACCATTGAGCTATACCTGCAATCCTTTTTTGTGTTTGTTTGTTTGAGACAGAGTCGCGTTGTGTAGTTTAGGCTAGCTTTAAACTATGTGTCCCAGGCCGGCTTCAGACTCATGGAGATCCTCCTGCTTCAGCCTCCCAAGTGCTGGAAGGGCAAGCCTGTGCCATGAGGCAGTCCAAATTGCTTCAGCTGGCCTTAAATATATGTTCTGAATAGCTGGGATTACAGATGTGCACCTCAGTGCCCAGATCTTTCTTATAACTAGGAAATATTTGTATCCCAATTCTTTGAAAATTACCGATCTGTGCCTGGCATACATGGTAATTCTATTACTCACATATTCCCATCTGCTTCTCCCTGTTCTCCAGATTCTAACCCTGCTTCAGTTTAGTTCCGTCCTCTGAGAAGTATCTTGAGTTTTGTTCTATAGTAGAGCACATTACTGCATCCAGTAAATTAGAGCTGGGAGTGGTGCCACATACCCAGCACTTGGGTCTGAGGCAGGAGGATCACACATTGGAGGGCAGCCTGAACTACACTGCAAGACCCTGTCTCAAAAAATAAATTAGAGTGAATATTATATGGCCACTAGACTGGGTGTCCAACCATTTTTTTTCTGGCTTGTCTGGGTCACAGTGAGTGAAAAGCAATTGTCATGAGCTGCATATAAAATACATAATATAGTTAACATATATGTTTTTAAATTTTTTAAATATTTAAAATATTTCTAAATATTAAAATTTTAAATATGTAAATATTTTTTAAAAAGGCAAGGTGCCTTCAGGTCACAGGTTGGACATGCTTAGGAGAAAGGGGTGTGGAAAGACATGCACTTCAATTCCATTAATAAAAGCAGTAAAAGTCGTGATGGTGCACACCTGTAATCCCAATACTTGAGAGGCTGAGGCAGGAGGATTACTCCGAGTTCAAGGCCAGCCAGGGGTACATAGCGAATTCAAGGCCAGTCTGAACTACATAGAAAGACCCTGTCTCAAAGAAAAATAAATGACAATTGTGAAAAGGACAGAGCTCTGCAGTTATACATCTGTGAAGCATGTGTGCATAATGCTGAAGTACAGAGACTTGAGTGTACGAGGAAGGATATTTCAATTATGGATTCATTTTCCTTTTTTTTCTTTTTTTGTGCTGCACATTAAATCTAGGGCCTTCATACTGAGCTACATCCTCAACCTTTTTTTTTCCCCTTTTGAGACACTAAATTGCAGAAACTTTGGGTCAAATTTGCAATCCTCTTGCCTCAGCCTCCCAAATTGCTGAGATTACAGATGTGCACTACCATGGCTGGTTATCCCATTATTCTTAGCTGCTCCATGCTATTAGATACTGCATTCAATGGTTGTTTCATGTATATAGCATTAACCCCCTTGCTATGGTTTAAGTATGTATACCATACCCCCAAAGGCCCACGTTACAGGGTAGTTCACTACTGCCTCTTCTGGGAAGTGGTAGAATCCTCAAGAAGTGGGGCCTAGGTTAGGTCACTGGAGGTGCGCCCTTGAAGGGGATATTAAGGGCCCTGCCCTTTCCTTTTTTTATCTTTTACCTACTGCCAGCCATGAAATGAATAGCTACCGCCCCACATGCTCCCACCATGATGTGCTGCCTTGCCACAAGCCTAAAAGCAATGGGCCAAACAACCATGAAACAAAGTCATCAGAACTGTCAGCCAGGGCCAGGGATTTAGCTCAGTGGCTCCACACCTGCCTTGCAAATGCAAGGTCCTGAGTTCAATCCAATACCAAAAAAAGTAAAACTGTCAGCCAAAACAACCCCTTCACAACCACTAGGGGCTGAACCCCAGGCCTTTACAATGAGGGGTGCTTTCCTGAGCCCTTACCCCAGCTTTTGTTTGTTTTGAGTCAGGGTCTGGATAAATTGGTAAATTGCCCAAACTGGGCTCAAATTATCAATCCTCCTGCCTCAGCCTTCCAGAGTGTCAACCACCTCACCTGGCTTTTAAACTTTGCCTTTTTAAGTTGATTTACCTCATGTACTTGTTACGGTAATAGAAAGCTGTTGTGAGCCGCTCGCCAGTAAGAAAGTATGTAACATTCAGGATCCTTTTGAAGCTTCTTTATTATCTTGGGAGAAGGTCTAAAGCTTTTATAAAAAACTTTCCTTTATATATCCTGCTAACTATATTAACTCGACAGAAATAAGAAGTTATAAGATTATGACTATAGCACATTCCGATCACTATCAGGGGAATAAACTTTAGGCAGGGAGTAACCATAAAAGCAATGTCGCCATCCCAGAACAAACATCTTGATTAAGGATGATTTAAACAAAGAACTTCTGTAAATAAGCCACAATCCCAACACAGCTCAGTAAATAGGAGATTGAAATTCCTCACGATGACTTGGCAGCCTGCAGTGTCTGCAGACCAAAGCACTCCACAGAAAGCTAACACATTCCCTATACAGTGATGTTCAAATCCTCTAGAAAGCCAAGTATGGTGATGTACACTTGTGATCCCAGCACTGAAGAGGCTGAGACAGGAGAACTGTTGAATTCAAGGCCAGCCTGAACTATAATTGAGATCCTATCTTAAAAAAAAACAAAACAAAGGCCAGGCTTGTGCCTGTAGTCCTAGCACTTAGAAAGCTGAGGCAGGAGGGTCACTGCAAAGTTTGAGACCATCCTGGGCAATACAGTGAGTTCAAGGCCAGCCTGAACAACAAAGTTGAGACCGTATCTAAAAAACAAAACAAAAAATCTTTTTGGATACTATTAAGGCAGTTTTAGACACATAATGATTAACACGAATATCCAACTAAAACAGTGCATAACCCAAACTTGATAAATGAGAATGGCCATTTTAAGGTAGAAAAATTAAATGTCTGGCCTGTGGCAGTTCTTGCCAATTTGCTACAGGGTAGCATTTATAACTTAGGTTCAATTATGACCTAGGTTCCCCACGTCAAGTCCACTTCTTGCAGCCACTGCCAGGTTTCTCAGGGAGCTTCTACTCATCTCTTAGTCTAAAGTCACTAACACCCTTTTCGTGCTCTATTAATCCCAAATACAAGGCACAGAATGCACAGGGCAGTCTTAACTTTATTTAGATTCTTAATTAAAATGTTTTGCAGTAAAAAGCACAACTTGCAAGGTGGGCAGCTTCACAGGTGTTTCCTGTCCCAAATTTTACGGAAGTAAAATTTGCAGTCATGTTGGTTAAGGAGCGACGAACTCAAGTTGGGAGAATGACCAACAGGAGGCAAGGTAAGGCTCATACTTAAGGAAAAATTCTGAAGGGCTTCAGCTTCACCCAGATGAAGTCTATTTCACAGCTGTTGGTCAGTCAAATCTGGCCAACCAGGAATAAATTTAATTTTGCTACTTCAGTAGACGGCAACAGAACTCCAGGCCAGAACTTGGGCCTAGTAGTAGGTGCCAATATAGCCGCTTCTCAAATCACCCGGTTTTAAAACAGCTCCTCTACCCCTCGCACTCTGCTAAGTGGAGGACCAGGCTTCATCTCTCAGAGCAATTCATCAGGGACACTTCATTTACGTTTCTTCTCCTGTGTGCTGGTGAACCAAGAGTCTAGGAGTTTCTTGCTGTAGTACAACTGCCAGGCATGCACTTGGACTGCCAGTACCAACACCAGGTACATAACAGAGACAGCAGAGAAACCAAAGAGGAAGCGGTAGGCCTTGCCGTGGCGGTAGAGTTGCTGTGCAGCAGGAAACATCTCCATGCTGCCATAAATAAGAGGAGCAATGGAAAAGAGCCCCATGCTGATCATGGAGAGCACCAGGTAGCTAATGTTGTTTCGGGGGAAGGAGAGAAGACCCAAGAGAGAGGGCACAATGCTCAGCAGATACGGGTACTCCCACTGATAAGGCATGGCCACCTGATCATGTGACAAAAGCCTCAGGTGTCCCACGCTCATCTTGGCAACCAGCAGCAGCCATATGACCAGATGCACGTAGATCAGCTTCTTGATTTCATACTTGAGGGTCACACTGTGGGGCAAAGCAGAGGAACAAGCATCTTTCATTGAAATTTTCCTGACCACCAACTAATTGCCATGTAACTATACTTGACACAGGGATATGAACTTGAATGATATAGTGCCTGACAGAGGATGGGGCTGAGAAGGTAAAATTAAGTGAAGATGAAGTGAAAAAGCTCTTTACAAGATATAGCAGATCAGAGGAGGAAAAAATAAATTCTGCATTGATGGAATGATAGAGACCACCAAATAAGAGATACAAGCTAGGTTCTGAGGGATAACTAGAGGTGGGCATTCTGTGCAGAGGTAATAGCATTCAAGAACAAAATACAAACATTTGTGTTCTAGAAAATTAAGTGGTGGGCCAGGGATTTAGCTCAGTGGCACACCTGCCTTGAAAGTGCAAGGTTCTGAGTTCAATCCCTGGTACCCCGCCCCCCAAAAAAAGAAAGAAAAGAAAATTAGTTGACTGAATGTGGCAAGAATACATTGCGTGTGGTGGTAGTGGGGTAAGTGGGGTATGGAGTTGCAAAGGCTATAAAATAGTCAACTTTTTTTTTTTGGTACCGGGGATCAAACTCAGGTCCTTGCATAATCAACTATTAACAGCAGACTCTTAGCTGTGTTTAGGTGAGTACACTGCATTGAAGCAGTACAGCCTGAAGGGTGAGAAGGTATTGGCAACCAGAAAAACAGCTCTTGCTACCTATATCTTTTCAGCTATAGATTTTCCTCTACAAGAAATACATACTTCTCTTATTCTTTTGATTCTCTTAGGTCCTAAATATACTCATAGGTCCTTCTCGGACTCCTGAGGGCAAAGTTTCTGCTCGGTGTACAAACTAAAGCACTTGCTTGGGTTGTGAGGCTTAAGGTTGAGAATGAAGTGAAGGTGCACGGAACCAGCCTGCCACTGTACAAACCTCTGGACAGATGTGGAGAACATTTTGGGAGGATGCAAATGGATTTAAAGACAATAAAAATTGTTTTAATTTTTTATTTTAAAATATTCATTAGGCGAATATTCATTAGGTGAATTAATATTCATTAGGTGAATATGTGGAAAAGAAAAAAGTCACCCCTAGAGTTTAGATGGGTAGAAACACAGTAAGAATATATCAAATGCAGAAATACCCCATGTGGGCATGTTTTTACTTCACTTTAGTCAGGGACGCTTTACCGCCCATATTCCCCTCAACTGCCCATATTTAACAGCTACCCGTGTTACCATGGGTTGTCTTGTGCTCCCGCCTTTACCCGAATTATTTGCTAATTCTTGACCAAAACCGAAGAGTTAGATGAGTTTCTTTCCGTGCAGATGAGGGGACTGAGGCTGAACTAAACATAAGGTTTCCAGGGTCGCACGGGGGCAGCAGTGACTCCGGAGACCATGCGGAGCACAGGGCGGGTCGGGGTCGGAGCTCGTGGGCGACGGGACCACAGGGGACGGAGACAGTGAGGCGGCCCCACATGCCGGGCAGGCTCCGACCGGGAAGGCCTCCATGCTCCTCGCCTCGCTTCATACCTCATTTGGTAGTGCGTGGCGACGCGCTCCCGGTGCTGAAAGTCGCTGCCGTCGGTGCCGGCCGCTCGCGGGCCTGCCCGAGACGCCATTGTACCTGACCAGAACCCTGGAGCCCCGCACTCCGACCGGACCCGGTATCGACACAGCCAGGAGAACCGCAAGCGACCCGCCTCCAGCTCTCTCAGCTCGGAAACGGCGCCGCTGGCGAGGAGCACTTCCGGCCGTTCTATCCCGCGGGGCGGCGCCACTCGGTGGTTACTCCCGAGCAAGCCTCCTCGCGCTCTCAGACCGCCCCGCCCCGCGGGAATCATTCCCGAAGTCTTTGCTTGGTTAGGCTTTCTTTGTTAAATCCAGTATTGGTGAAAGGCGCGGCTGCTCTCACTGCCGGCACTGAGAAACATGCTTGTAAGCGTTTTGTGACTTTGCCCCAGCATACAGTCACACAGGCTGCGCAGTTTCTCCCGGTAGGTCGTTTCAGACGTCACAGTGAAAAAGTTTAGTGGCCAGCCCTCCACCAAGTCCCTGCTTCACCCTGCGCCTCGAGATACAGCATCGCTTCTGTGATGTCCTGCTGAAAACGCTTAACCTGAACCGAATAATGGAGAAATGACGGGAAAACACAAACGGAAGGACACTGAAAGACAGCTGGACTGCGCTTTGCAGAAATGATTTCCAAGTAAAATGTTACGTTATCTGTAGAGTCAGAATGTAGAACTGTGGCTGCCAACACTTGTACTCCTTAAGTCGTGGAGGGAATTCGCATAAAGCAAAAAAAAAAAAAAAAAAAAAAAAAAAAAAAAAAAAAACGATCCCAAGTAAATCAACAAAGCAGAATAGCTCTGCAGGAGACAGACCTAACCTAAGGAGCACCCCCAGAGACAACATACTCCACAGTGCCCAACTAGCAGCCCTGAACACAGACCTGCGATGGGTTCCTCTGATGTGACACAGATAGCTTCCGTCAGGGGCTTTAATCTCACTGACATTTGGGAGCACGAGAAAGAGGACTGGATGAGCCCGAAAAGACAGAACATCCTCACAAAAATTATGTAAAGCTTCAACTTGTATTTCTTGTAATTGCCACCTCGGTTGTTGCCCACTTGCTCCCTTAAGGGCGTACTTTTCCCTTGCACTATTTTATTTTGCAATAAATCCTGCGTTTGCTTTCACAACACTTCTATCTGGACTGAATTCTTCCATCAAGAACACAAGGACAAGGTCTGGGAATGTAGCTCCGTGGTAGTGAGCCTAGCATGGAGGAAGCCCTGGGTTCAACCCAAAGGAAAGAGAAAGAACAAAACCGACCGGGTCTTTACAGTGGCTATGTAAGACCTAAAGCCTCACTACCACTCCAAGGAGCTCAACAGCCACTGAGGGCTTTCAAAATGTAAGACCAAGGGCCTTACTACCACTCCGAAGAGTTTGACAGCCACGAGATTCACCTGGGAAGGAACACACCGGACACATTGGAAAGGGAACAGACCTTCATTAGTCTGGCCAGGCGACACTCCCAGAGCCAAGCAGCTCAGAGAGGCGCCAGCTCAGGGGCGGAGGTCCTTTTTATAAGGGAATAGGCAGGGTGGGGGTCTACTCAAGATGCCTACAGAATGTCCCAAGGTTTTCAAAACATTCCTTCTGGGCAGACAAAGAGTGAAACAATCTTTATCTATTTACCCAGAACTACTAAATGTTCACCTGTTAATTTACATTAATCACAGTTGAGACTAGGATTTAAATTACAAAGTTATGCAGTTTTACATTCCTAAGCAAAAGTAGGGGTGCAACTACAAAGAGAAGTGGTGCACAACGGCCTCTGGGACCATTACTCATCCAACATGGACTCACTTTAATTCATTTAGGTCTTACAGCTAGAGCATTTGATGGCTGCAGTAAAAAGTTAAGGTTCTACTCCAGGGTTGTTGGGAACAGCTGAAGGGCTTAACCAAAAGACTGACATAGCTTTGGGATTTTATTTTATTTAGTTTTTTGGTAGTGGGGATCGAGCTCAGGACCTTGCACTTGCCAGGCGGGTGCAGTGCCACTAAGCTACATCCCCAACCCTAGCTTTGGAATTTTTTTTCTTCAAAAATGCAAATACATGTATTTTTGATAATGCAACCTAGGTGCACTAATTTTTTTCTTTTTTTTAAATTTTATCCCATTCTCCCCCTCAAGCCCCTTCTTCTCCCCTGTGTACACAATGTTTGTTTCCATTTTTTCCTTCTACTTTCACTTTTTTCTTGTCCTTTCCTTTTTCCCTCCCTCCTCCCTTGTTCCCCTATTTGAACAGTTTTTCCCCATTGCTTTGGGATTTTGAAAGACAGGTTTAACTAAGGCCAGGTGCAGTAGTATGTGTTGTACTACACATTAAGATAGGCCCTTACCTTGCCATGTTTTTTCTTCCCTAAGAATGTTTTGTTCCAGGAATGTAACAATTTACACTGCTCCTGCCCAATGTATCAAGCTGTTTTGTGACTGTTTGAACTATGTGACCTTTCAGGAATGTTCTGTTAAATTCCTACCCCTTGCTAGTATGTTCTGTAACTCCACCCCCTCTGCTTCAGTGAGCATGCTCACCTACCCTGTAGATCCCTATATAAAGAGGCTCTTGCTGGGCATGGTGTTGCACACCTGTATTCCCAGCACTGGTGAGGCTGAGGCAGGATTGCTGTATGGTTGAGACCAGCCTGGGCTATATAGTGAGTTCCAGGTCAGTCTCAACTGCATAGTGAGACCCTGTCTCAAAAACAAAACAAAACAAAGAGGCTCTCGTTTTTGGTAGAGTACTCAGACTTCTAGTACGAATTCCTCTGAACCTGCCTCGTAATAAAGGTTTTTGTCCACCTCTTGAAATGACCATCAGATCCTCCGCCCAGAGGTATAACACTGAGCTGTCACGCAGCTGTGCCTCAGAGCTGTGGCATTTGGCTGTGACACTGAGCTGTGACTCTTGGCTGTTTCCGCTTTGCCACGACATGAAGTGTGATTAACAAACATGGTGAATGGCAAGGCGTGGTGACATGTGCCCGTAGTCCCTGTAGTTCATGTCCAGCCTAGACTACACAGTTTAAGGCCAAATTGGAATGCACAGCAAGACCCTGTCTCAAAAAAGAAATAAAGTAAATGTTTAAATAAAAATGTATTACAGGGGCTGGGGATTTAGCTCAGTGGTTCTGCCACCTGCCTCACAAGCACAAGGTCCCAAGTTTGATCCCCAGTACAAAAAAAAAAAAAAAAAAAGTGTTAAAGCCTAGCCTGGTGGTGCATGCCTGCAATCCCAGCACTCGGGAGGCTGAGGCAGGAAGATCACTGTGAGTTCGAGACCAGCCTGGGCTACATAGTGAGTTCCAGGTCAGTCTCATCTACATAGACCCTGTCTCAAAAAAAAAAAAAAAACAAGAAAGAAAGAAAAGAAAGAAAGAGAAAACCTGAGGAGCAGGAGCTATTTTTACCTCTATTAGTCAGACTAATAGACAAGTCAGATCATGTAGCTTGTGTTAGACCAGTGCTTCTCAAAGTGGGGTCCTCAGGTTCATCTTTACCTGGGAAATGGTTAGAAAGCAAATCTGGCTGAGGGGGAGCTCAGTGGTAGAACACATGCTGGAGACCTGTAGGAACTAGGTCTGTGGGAACTGGCCTGTGAGTTTATCCCAACCCAGGGGCAAATCAAGACTAAAGACAAAAGACAAAAAGATAATTTGGAAGAGGAGGGCCAGGGGGCTCTTGCCTTTAGTAGACAAAAGAGCCTCAAACTGACAATGCTCCGCTTTTATTAGACCCATACAAAGAAGAAGCAAGCAAGTGGGCTGGGCATTTAGCTCAGGGGTGCCACCACCTGCCTCACAAGGGCAAGGACCCCAGTTTGATCCCCGGTACCAAAAAAAAAGAAAGAAAAAAAAGCATGTGACCCAGAATTCAGGGAAATTTTATCAGGTTCTCATAATTTACAAACTGCACCTGAATGTGTATTTTATTTTTTTAATAAATTTTATTTTATCCCCCCACCCCCATGTGCATTTTCTTTAATTAGACTTTAGTTGCTGTTGATTTTCTTTTTGAAACTAGCTGGTGCTGGCATTCTAGCGCATATACGAGGGAGGAGAGAAAGCTTTCTATCTTTACCCTTGTGTCTCAAGGAGAGTTTAACCTGGGTTCCCACAGAAGCCCTGTGTTTGATCCCCAGCATGGCCACCATCACAACACAAAGGCAGTGAAACTTTCAGGCCCAATTCCAGTCATGCTGAGTCAGAAACTCAGCGCTAAGGCCCAGCAACCTGAATTCAAGATGCCCTCGGGGATTCTGATGAACTAAGGTGCAAAAGCCCCATTAAAAAAAAAAAAAAAAAAAAAAAAAACATCCCAAAAAAAAAAAAAAAAAAAAAAAAAGATGAATTTAACTCTTAAAAAAACATTTTTTTTTTTGTACCACGGATCGAACTTGGGACCTTGTGCTTGTGAGGCAGGCAGTAGAACTACTGAGCTAAATCCCTGACCCTAAAAACATTTTATTAAAATATACTGTAGCACATATGCCATTCGGTCCATCCTCCCACTCAAGTGTAAATTCAGTGATTTTAGTACATTTACAGAGTTGTGCAACCTTGGCCAAAATAGATTGTGATCATAGAAATAGATTAGAACACATTGTGTCCCCAAAAGGAAACCTGTACCCATTAGCAGCCACTCTTCTCACTCTCCTCCCACTCTCCACTCCCAGCCCTAAGTAACACTAATGTATTTTTCTGACTGCGTATTTGTCTGTTCAGGACATTTATATAAGTGGAATCATATAATATGATGTGATATGTTACAGCTGACTTTTTCCACTTTCCATGATGTTTTCGAGGTTTATCCACATAGTAACATATATCTTTTTTTATTGACAAATGAGTCCCTGTTTATGGATATATATCTGTATGTGTGTATCTGTGTGTCTGTCTGATCAGACCCAATGACATTCTACTACTAAGCTATATGCTCAGATCTTTTTCTATTTTGAAACAGTGTCTTGCCAAATTGCTCAGGTGGAATTCAAACTTGCAATAATCCTGCCTCAGCCTCTTAAGTAGCTGGGAATCCAAAGGTAGACTACTTTGCCCTGCTTATGCTTTATTTTTTGATCTATTCACAAGCCGATAAACCATTCAGGTTTGTGTTCACCAGCTTTTCTGGTTCAGGACAAAATATCTGACATTCACAATTTAAAGTAGAAAGGTTTGCTGGGCTCAGTTTCAGAGGGCTCAGTCCATGGTTTGCTGACTTCATCGCAAGAACAACATGATGGAGGAAAGCTGCTTACCTCATGGCAGCCAGGAAGCAGAGAGACAGAAAAAGAGCCAGAGAGGAAGGTGACACAGATACAGTCCCCAAGACTACACCTTCATGACTACCCAGACACACTCAGAAGTGTGCTTTATAATATCTCCCAAGCATCTCAAGAAGCAAGTTGACACTCAAGATTAACTGTCACAGGTCATGTATAATGCTCTGAACATTTGTGTACAAGTTTTGGTGTGGACCTATGGACATAAGTTTTCATTTCTTTGGTTTTCATCGTGTGTGTGTGTGTGTGTGTGTGTGTGTGTGTGTGTGTGTGTATTGGCTGGGTCATAAGATTTTATACTCTTTTGAGCCAGTGAGGTAGCACACACCTGTAATCACAGAACTCCAGAGGCTGAGGCAGGAGGATCACAAGTTTGAGGCCAGTTTGGGCTATACAGCAAGACCTAGTCTTTAAAAAAAAACCTTATGCTCTTTTTGTTGGGGGGAGGTGCTGGGGATTGAACCCAGGGACTTTTCCCTGAGCCTCATCCCCAGCCTTTTTATTTTGAGATAAGATTTCAGTAAATCACTAAATTGCCCAGGCTGGGCTCAAATTTATAATCCCGCTACCTCAGCCTTCCAGAGCACTTGGATTACAGGCATGTACCTAACCTCACCTGGCTACATCTTACATTCAAGCACTACACTACACATTTCAGCTGGTTTTAGTCTCTACTAAATGTACTGAATAAATACATTATCAATAACTCTAATAATCACTTCCATCTACTGAGTGTCTAAGTTGCAAAGCCTTTGCTTTTTTTTTTTGGTACAGGGGATTGAACTCCAGTCTTTGCGCTTGCAAGGAAGGCCACCAAACTGCTGAGCTAAATCCCCGGCCTTTTTTTTGGTTTTTTGAGACAGGGTCTCACTATGTAGTTGAGACTGACCTGGAACTCATTATGTAGCCCAAGCTAGTCTCAAACTCCCAGCAATCCTCCTGCCTCAGCCTCCAGAGTGCTGGGATTACAGGTGTGTGCCACCACGTCCAGTTTGCAAAGCCTTTACTTTGATGATCACAAATCCTCAGCTCTATTGAGCAGGAGTCACTGTCCAGATATGTAGTAGAGAAAGACAGTGGCTCACAGAAGTAAACTGATGTGTCTAAACTCAAACAGCCAAACAAGGAGAAACTGGGACCACAGCACACATTTGCCTGCTTCTGTGCCCTCTTGCCTGATAATGTGTTTCCAAAAACTTTCGAAACATGCCTTCTTCCCTCCTTTCAGGCCTTGTCTGGAAGTCAGGCTAGCTTGAAGTCCCTAGGCAACAGCTCCCTGGCTCTTTTCCCAGCCAGGCCGAAGGCCAAGGGAGTGGCTTTGCTGTAGCTGGAAATAAAACAGGAGGGAGGACTGGGCCACGCAGTGCTGCAAGGAGGCTGTGAGGGGGAGGTGAGGAATGGGTGTTTGGATCCTGAAGAGCAGATGTGTGGGGCTCAGTGGTCTCAGTAGGGGTAGGGAAGGAGGAATAGCACTTTGCAGGGAAGTGGGCCTTGGGCCTTTGTGGCCTCTGCTTGAAGAGATTCATCTGCCTGTGCCTCTTACTCTAGCCTAGCTCTCCCTGTGCAGGGAGCTGAGACTAGGGAAGGCACCCACTGGACTAGCACCCAGGGGCTGGGGGAGCTAGAGAAGGAATGGGCACTGAGGCACATTTGGCCAGGAGGGGCAGGAAAAGGAGCCGTTCTTCGAGTCATCTTAGAGGGCTTCCGAGGAGTAGAAAGTAGTGAAACTGTGGTCTTGAGTCTGCAGCAGTTCAGCTCTGGGTCTGAGACAGGAGCTGCAGGCGGAGGGAGCTGTCCCGCAAGGCTTGGAGCTTGAAGGAGCTGCTGCATAGAGGATTAGGAGGTGCGGTGGCAGCCGATGAGCCCAGGGCTACCTGCCTAGGTCTGTGCTGTCCAGTATGGGTGCCAGGAGCTGCCTGCTACAGTGGCTACTTGAACTGGTTAAAATTCAAGAAAACTTCACATGGAGCTCCTTGGTCATGTTAAGCATTCTTCAAGTGCTCAGGAGCCGCACATGGCTAGGAGCTGTGGTGTAGAGGAGCTGCTCCATCAGCCCAGGAAGTCTTCTGGGCCAAAGGGGATTCATGGCCCGCTGTGTGTATGTGTGTGGGGGGTGTTGCTCAAGGACTCTTGGGAGGGAGCAGCTCAGACTGGGCTGGCTGCCTGTGAAGTCTCCGGACTGTAGGCCACCTTCGGGTCCCCAGAAGTGTGAGGCAGTGTGACTCACCTCCTGCCAGCACGGAGTGGACTCTGACGCCAGGGACAGCAGCCAACCAGGCAGGGCCTCTTCAGCCCAACTCGGGATCTCTGTTCACTGTGACGGAGCCAGGGGCAGAGAAACATGGAGTGAGTGGCGCAGGGGCTTTGGGCAGTTGTTGCAGGGGGCCGAGCTGTGTCCTGGGTTGGGGTGGGAGACTGGCTTGGTCATGGTTGAGCGGGGGTTGGATGGAAGGGGAGGGGAGAGAGAGAGAAAGAGAGAAAGAGAGGGAGAGGGAGAGGGGCCAGGGCAGGGCTCCCTGTGTCAAATGAGAGGTGGGAACCCTTCCTCCTCACTGTGACCAGCTGCTTCCTCCCCCTTCTCAGGTCCAATGCAGTTGAGCTGATGAGGATGAACTATGCCATGAAGTCCCTCAGCCTTCTCTATCCCAGGTCCCTGGGCAGGTGAGCACAGCTCCCTATGGGCGGTAGGGTCAAGCTTCTCAAACTTTGATGGTATAAGTCCTGTGGAGATCTTGTTAAAGCTCAGCTTTTGCTTCGGGAGGGTTGGAGTAGGAGCTGAGCTTCTGCAGTTCTGATAAGACCCTGGGAGATGTTACCACCGCTACCACCACCACCAAAAACAGATACTAAAGGGTAGGTTTTTGTGCTTGGTGATTCCATTCCTAATCTCATGTAAGCCTCATGACAGCTTTGGAAAGCGGGGCTGTTACACCAAATTAACAGATGAGGAAACTGAGGTTGAGTGGGGCATTCTCAGTTACCTAGCAAACCTGCAGTCTCAAGAAGATTTCAATTTGGGCCTGTCCGGCTACAAGATCCAGGTTCAAGAGCAAGCAATGTAGACAGGAATGAGCACGTATTAGATACCTGGACTCCCACCCCCCAGACCTACCTAATTGGCATCTGCATTGGAGCCAGTGCCCGGGTGACTTGTACGCCCATCAGAGCTTGAGACGTACCGCGCTGGCAGGCTTCCGAGTAAGGCTGTCCAGACTGAGCTCTATGAGAGGAGAGAAGGCCTGTAATGAGCTGGATGGAGCGGTGGGCTGAGGGCTGGTGCTGCAGGTGGTGGGTCCTGATGTTCCCAACCACCCCAGGCACATGGCAGTGAGCACCCAGGCAGTGGTGACCCAGCAGCTGCTGTCTGAGGCCGGTCCCGAGACCCCCAGGGCACGGCCCTGCCGAGTGAGCACCGCAGATCGGAGTGTGCGCAAGGGCGTCATGGCATGCAGCCTGGAGGATCTCCTCCGCAAGGTAGGGACCCACTGCGCTGCTGAGGCCACACTGGGATTCAGCAGGTCCTAAGTGGGAGAAGACTTTCCTTTCTGAGGTCAGCACCAGTGGGTTGCAAGCACCTACGGAGTGCCGTCGGGTTGATGGCGATGTCTGTCTGGTAACTGGGAGGGCAGTGTGCCGCCATCCTGTACGTTAGAAGTAGGCCAGTAATCTTTTCAGGAATAGTTTTTGCTGGAAAGACTCCTAGATTCCCTTTCCAGTAGTGCTTAAACTTGTAGAACTGCTCAGAAGTTGGGGAAATGAGAAGGATTTTAGAGCTTCCCTCCCAGGGCAGTTCTTTTATCTGTCACCCAGGGTGGTAGCTTCATGAAAGACTTTATTCTAACCATAGATCAGAGGCCTCCAGGGGAGAAAACAGAGAACATGCAGCTCTCACAGGTGGTGCAGCAGGCAAGAACACAGCCCGTCCCATCTCTCTCTCTCTCTCTCTCTCTCTTTCTCTCTCTCTCTCTCTCTCTGTAGCTTCTCCCTTCACCCATGCTGTGTCCTCCTGCTCTGTTAGTCATGAGGCCACATGCTTCAATAGCCTCTCGCCTCATGACACTCGGGCTGGTACCACAAGCCCAGGTGCCAGGCACAGGTCCAGTGCTAGTTAGGCTCCCAGTTACTGGAGTTTTTAACACAGACATCACATTTGATTGAACTCTGTCTTCTAGATTTCCCCCTGGTTCCTCTGAATTAGGCCTGTTCTTCTGGAAGCCAGTGCCCCCTCTTTTGTGAGGCTTCTGGTTGTGCCAGATTATGTGCCTTGAATCAAAAGAGCTCACTCACACTTTAATCTGGATTACTATTGTTTTGTGTCCTGGCTCTGGGGACCACCTCCTCATGACAATGTCCCTTGGTAGGCCTGGCTTCCCAGACTTCACCCAGAGGCTGATTAGTACAGACAGAGGCCCATCTGATCCTTTCCTGCTGCAGTCTTGGGATTAGCATTTTTCCTAGTAAATTCTGCTTTATTTCAGAAGGAAGTGGTATTCAGAAGTCAAGATCTGGGAGCTCAGTTTGTGCATTGCTATTGGTGTGTTGTTTATTTTATGCACCACTGCCCTTTTTTGGGGAGGGCAGGGTCTCACTATGTAGTCCAGGCTGGCCTCGAATGCCAGCAATGGTCCTGCCTCAGCCTCCCAAGTGCTGGGATTACCGCTGTGTTTCCTACTAAGCAGATTTTGACTAACGGCCTTAGTAGATGTTTACTGCTTTGTACAGTATGTTGCAAAACCTGTTCTTCTTGGAAGTGTTCATGGTAAGCCTTCTTAAAAATTACTAAATTAAAAAAAAAAAAGAATTTTATGTAGCAAAATATATTCCCTAGTGAATCCTAATGAGAAGAGTAAAGTGAGAATTCTGTCACTCCAAAATAATTAATGATGTTTTGTAAATGTCTTTTTGTGGGGGAGGTACCGGGGATCAAACTCAGGACCTTTCATTTGCGAGGCAGGCGGCAGAACCACTGAGCTAAATCCCCAGCCCCTAAACAGTTGATTCTTATGATGTACAACTTACTCCGTTTTTTGTTTTGTTTTGTTTTGTTTGTTTTTTGTACCAGGGATCGAACTTGGGTCCTTGTGCTTGCAAGGCAGGCGGAGGAACCACTGAGCTAAATTCCCAACGTACAACTTATTTAAATGGGGTTATATACTATATAGCCTAACTTTTCATTCTATGACATATCACGGGTCTAATCATCTTAAATTTACTATGAAAAGGTGATAAATGTTACATACAGACTGTGTACTCTGCCAGGTGACTTACAACATTTCTTCTAATCATAACCTTAAAATAGTTACTACTATTCCCATTTTCCAGAGGTGGAGGCCAAGTTCGTTTCCTGGGACTGAAAGCCGTGTGGTGAACTCAAGGGTTCTTATGCTAAATCTTGCATTTAACCATCATATCAAATCCAAGGCTAACCGTGCTTTCACTTTTTTATTTTTATTTATTTGTTTATTTATTTATTTGTACCAGGGACTGAATTTGGGTCCTTGCACTTTCACGGCAGGCGGCAGCACCGCTGAACTAAATCCCTGGCCACCCTTTGGTTGGTGGCGAAACTAATTCGTAGAAGTGAGATAAGCTAAAATGAATCAAAGATATAAATGTAAGGGCTAAAGCTATATATGTATTTGAAATAATTCACTAGTTCCTCTAAATATCTACAATTATGATGTGTCAATTAAAAGTGAAAAAAGATTCTTCAAAAGTAAAAAGACAGCCGTGCGTGGTGGTGCACACCTGTAATCCCAGCACTTGGGAGGCTGAGGCAGGAGGATCACTGTGAGTTCGAGACCAGCCTGGTCTACATAGTGAGTTCAGGTCAGTCTCAATTACATAGTGAGACCCTGTCTCAAAAAAAAAAAAAAAAGTAAAAAGTAAAAAGACAATTGCAGGGTGGGGGGTGTAGCTCAGTGGCACCCTGCCTACTTGGCAAGTGTGAGGTCCTGTATTCAATCCCTGGTACAAAAAAAAGAAAAAGACTACTTCAGAAGGGGAAAAATATTTGCAAATCATGTATTTGATAAGGATCAAGAATGTTTAAGGATCTCTTAATTATAAAAAATATATATATATATATAGACTCTAACAACTCAACACTAAAAAGACAATCCAATTAAAAATGGAAAGAGATGGGCTAGGGCTTTAGCTCAGTAGCGCCACTCCTGCCTCCCAATTTCAAGGTCCTGAGTTCGATCCCTGATGCTGCAAAAAAAGCGGGGGGATTATAAATGTGATCCAAAGCTGTGTGATTTGGCAACTCAGTGAGACCATGTCTCAAAATAAAAAATAAAATAATAGCTCAGTGCAAAGGCCCTGGGTTCATTCTCTACTCTCTCTCACTCTCACACACACACACACACACACGCACATATCACCACCACCACCACCACCCATGGGGTGAAGACCAGGCCAGTACAGCAGCACATACCTCTAATCCCAGCTTGAACCTGAGGCAGGAGGATGAGGATTAAAAGTTTGAGATCAGCCTAGGCAACTTGAGAGCCTGACCCGAAATAAAAACGTAAAAAGGGCTGGGAAGTGGCTTGGCCAGCATGCACAGGGCCGTGGTGCAGATGCCACCCGGGGAGCCCAGTCGCCCTGCAAGCTGAGGGGATGTGGTGTGACGTGGCTCTTCCCCATACCGGCTCCATGGCTCCATGGCGCCGTAGGGATGGCCGAAGCAGTGCTAACCTTCTTCCTCAGGTGCGGGACATCTTGATGCTGAAAGACAAGCCCTTCTCCCTGGTGCTGGAAGAAGACGGCACAGCTGTAGAAACAGAGGAGTATTTCCAAGCCCTGGACGGGAACACAGTGTTCATGGTCCTCCAGAAGGGGCAAAAATGGCAGCCCCCATCAGAACAGGTGAGGTCCTACCTGCTCAGGGAGAAACAGAGAGCTGGGGTGGAGTCCCCGAGGAGTGCCTACCATGTGTCTGTCCTGCTGCAGGGAACTAGGTACCAACTGTCCCTCTCTGACAAGCCCTCCAAGAAGATTGATGTGGCCCGCATCACCTTTGACCTGTACAAACTTAGCCCAAAGGACTTCATCGGCTGTCTGAACGTGAAGGCAACCCTCTACAACACGTACTCCCTGTCCTATGAGCTGCACTGCTACAGGGCCAAGCGCATTGTAAAGTGAGTGGCCTGGGATGGGCTGGGGTCAGGGTGGGAACCAAGAGACCCTAGCTGGCCACCTGGAGCTCAGCCTTCTCAGGGCCCGGGTCTGGTGCCTGTGCTGGCAAAGTGTGACAGTTAGCATTTGTGCAGAACTTGTGATGTGCCTGTGTGCTTTGGATTACACCTGCGTATGCCAAAGAGGACACATACTCCTCCTGATGGAGTCTGGATATGTTTATCTTTACATTCTACCACAGCAAACTATAGTTTTTCACCTAAAAAGAAAGTGTTCAGCCGGGCGTGGTGGTGCACGCCTGTAATCCCAGCACTCAGGAGGCTGAGGCAGGAGGATTGCTGTGAGTTCGAGACCAGCCTGGGCTACATAGTGAGTTCCAGGTCAGTTTCAACGACGTAGTGAGACCCTGTCTCAAAAAAACAAACAAAACGAAACAAAGAGTTCATTAGAAGACTACTTTGGAACACTTTCTGTTTGTTTGTTTGTTTTTATAGGGGTGCACCACCACACCTGGTTGAACTTTTTTTTTTGGTTCTTGAGATTGAACTTGCAGCCTCACAAATGCTAGAATGGGCTTTACCAGTGAGCCCCCACTCCCAGCTAATCAACTTTTATAAAACAAACATGTATCAAAGATTTTATTCAGTGCATTAATTCATGCCAAGATTTAGCAAGAGGTTACAGTCAGCTCAATTCAAAATCCCCGTACAGGGCTGTGGATTTAGCTCAGCAGTTTGGTGGCCTGCCTTGCAAGCGCAAGGACCCGAGTTCAATCCCTGGTACAAAAAAAAAAATCCCTGTACATGGGCCAGAGATGTAGCTAGTGGTGCCCGCACCTCCCTGGCAAGCACAAAGTCCCAAATTTGATTCCTGGTACTAAAAAAAAACCAACAAAACAAAACATATATATACAGATCCATCAATAATGAAATGTTAAATTTATAGATTCTTGCTGAGCATGGCCCTGTACTCCTGTAATCCCAGCACTCAGGAGGCTGAGGCAGGAGAATCACCAAAAGTTTGAGGCCAGCCTGGGCTACATAGTGAATTCAAGGCCATCTGAATTACATAACAAGACCTTGTCTTGAAAAAAAATATATAAGGCCAGGGATTTAGCTCAGTGGTGCTGCTGCCTGCCTTGTAAGCCCAAGGACCTGAGTTCGATCCCTGGTACCCCCCAAAAAAAACCCCCACACAATTTATCAGTTCTAATTTTTGGGAGGTTCTGGGGGTTGAACCCAGGGCCTTCACATTAAGCTACATCCCCAGCCCTTTTTATTTTTTCTATTGAGACTGTGTGTTGCTAAGCTGCTCAGGCAGGGCTTGAACTGGTGGTGCGCCTGCCTCGGTGCTGGGATGTGCGGGTTTGTACCACGTCTGGCCTGGCCTTCTCCGTTTGCCCTCTGCATACCCAGTCTCAGACTAAGGGTCAGAGGCTTGGTGGCTGTGTGCCAGAGCCAGCACTCAGCGGCCAGCTGGAGCCCCCTCCACAGCTCCCTCATCAGATCAGCATGTTCCAGCCCTCTAGGTCTGGGACTGCTGCCGTATTAGAAAGATTTCAAAAGCTAGAGAAAGAAATTTCAGCCTTGGATTCAGTCCATCTAGAGGAAGTGAAACTCTCAGACCCAAACACAATAGATACAACGGTACTGAAAAGCAATAGCAATCATGGTGCTTGCCTGGAATTCCAGCACTTGGAAGCTGAGGCAGGAGGATTGCAACTGAGCCAGCCTGGGCAACTTAGCAACTTAGTGAGATCTTGCATCAAAATAAAAAATAAAAAGGGCTGAGGGTGATGTAGGTCTGTGCAAAGGCCCAGGTTCAACACCCAGTACCCAAAAAGGGGAAAGGGCAGCTGGAGTCAGTGACAGTGGTGTCTCTATACTTTTAAAGACATTTTGGCAGGGCTGAGGATGGAGCTCAGCTGCACAGCATTTGCCTGGCAAGCACAAGGATTCCCAGGATCCCCCAGAAAAGATACTGTGGTAAAATATATATAATAGGATTTTTAAAATTTTCAGTGCTGGGAATTATGCTAAGGGCCTTATGCTTGCTAGGCACACTCTCCACCACTAAGCTACATCTGTAGTTCATCTTTTTGACCATTTTAAAGTGTGCAATTCAGTGGCACTAAGCACATTTATGTTGTGCAACAATTGTAACTCTCGATTTGCAGAACTTTTTCACCATCCCTAACAGAAACTGTAACCACTAAATAAAAACTCTTACTCCTCCCCCCCAGACCCTAGTAACCTCTATTCTACTTTCTAGTTCTAGTTCTAGAACTAGTATCTTATTTTCCACCTCTTACCTTCTTTTTTTTTTTTTATTTTATTGAGTTTATTGGTACATTTTAGGGATACAGTACAGTTACATTCATTGTTGGGATCATGTACCTCTACATGGCAAGTCTTGATTCTCATTTTTTCCCCTTACCTCTGCCCTCCACCTCTTACCTTCTTAAAAAAGAAAAAAAAAACTCAAACTCAGGTCCTTAGCCTTGAGAGGCAGGCAGCAGAAACACTGAGCTAAATTCCCAGCTCTGTACCATTTATTTTTAAGGTTGGTCAGCTTATATTATACTGTGCTGGGGATT
This sequence comes from Fukomys damarensis, assembly GCF_012274545.1. NCBI lineage: Eukaryota > Metazoa > Chordata > Mammalia > Rodentia > Bathyergidae > Fukomys > Fukomys damarensis. The sequence goes on along the minus strand of NW_022900936.1, from coordinate 71,420,690 downwards.
GAACCCCTTGTACACGCTACACAAATGTCAGTCTACCAACAGAGCACTCTCCAACCGTAAAATATTTTTATTTGTAAGTGTTCATAGTTCTAAGTTCTAAGTGCCTTTCTGATCCCCTTAACTCCAACAAGAAAATAAATTGCCTTATTGATTGAAGATTAACAGAAACCTTAACTTTCACTGGGTACGGTAATGCCCACCCAGAATCCCAGCACTCTGAGAGGTTACAGACTGGAGCCCAGTGTGAGCAACTTTTTTGAGACCCTGTCTCAAAACAGAAGAATAAAAGGGCTGGGGACATAGTTGGAGGCGTGGCGTCTGCTAGGCTCTGGATTTAATCCCCAGTATTGAGAAGAAGAAGAATGGAAGCCAGGAAGTATTTCTTTTCCCCATTCCCCTATTCTTTTCTGCTCCCCCGTACTAAAGTTTTCGCTCACCTGTTCTCCTGGGCCTAGACACTTCTGGTGAGCCTTTCCCCACCTCTCAAACAGATTCGGTAGAGATTCAAAGTTGCCTAGCATTCCACAGCTGCTCTTGACTCTGCAGCTGCCCCACTCTATACATGAGGCCGCAAGCCAAGTTCCTTACGCTATTTCAACCTCATAACCCATTTTACATGTGAGGAGCCTGGTGCTCACAACTAGAGAAGTTAGGATAAAAAATAAGCCTAGGGCCGGGGATTTAGCTCAGTGGTTCTGCCGCCTGCCTCACAAGTGCAAAGACCCGAGTTCAATCCCTGGTGCCAAAAAAAAAAAAAAGTCTAAAATAAACTTAGAATTTAAACAAAAATCTAAGCAGTTTGCTAAAGTTCACCTCCTTAGTGCGTTAAGAAGCCCAGGCTGGGGATGTGGTGCTTACCTAGCATGTTCAAGGCCCTGGGTTTGAGCCCCAGCTCCACTGAGACTGGCCTGGTGCTCAGGCTGTCTAGCTCAGGGTCTGTTCTTTCAGTGTGTGCTTCCACAGGTGATATGGAAAGACTGGAGTCTGGAGCAGAGTGTCATGAAGGATAGAACCATGAGACATAGATTAACCTGGCTGGCCCCAAGGAACAACATTAAGGAAAAGAGGGCTGGGGATGTCACTCAGTGATCAAAGTGTCTGCTACACGCAACGGGCAAGTGCCACACACCTAAAATCTCTATCCCTATATTCGGGAGGCTGAGGCCAGAGGATCGTGTGTTCAAGGCCAGCCTGTGCTACATAGTGAATTCAAGGCTAACCTGGACTGTACAGCAAGACCCTGTCTCAAGTAAACAGGACAAAAGCCAAAAGAATGCTAATTTGAAACCTATTCCTCTAGGGCAGTGTGGTAATGTGGGAGGAGGCACAGGGAGGCACATGTGGGGTGTTCTTCCAGTTTTCACTGAGGTGCCTCCCTCCCCTCCCCAGGGAAGTACTCTGCTGGATCCTCTTTGGCATGAGGGCCACGGGCCACATGCTGCTCGGCACCTCCAGCTACATGCAGCAGCTCCTGGATGCCACTGAAGAGGGGCAGCCCGCCCAGGCCCAGGCCTCCTCCCTTCTCCAGACCTGCCTGAAGATTCTGCCATGAGGCCTGGAGCCCTCAAGGGCTTCCTCAGCCTGGAATCTGTGCAACCCCAGCGGCTGGAGAGCTTCTCACCTCCCTGCATCACCTTTACAGCACAGGAGCACGCACTAGGCAGAAGGAGGGCCGGGAAGCTACCCCACCTGTCCTATGAGAGGGTCAGGCTCCTGGCCTGAGCTGCTCCTTCATGCCCCAGGAAACTTAGCGGACCACAACAGTGACCCAGCAGGGGCCTTGCGGTCTCCCCTCAGCCGTGTGTCCTCACGCTCCACCCCTCCCTCCCGGAATACTCCTGTGTGCATCACCAAGCCCGCTGCTGCTCCATGTCCCAGTTTGCAATACACAATCTGTGTGACACATCTCTGCCTGTGTTCTTTGGGGATGGGGTTGGGGTTCGGTTGGAAGGCTGGGAAGGGGCAAAGGAAGAGGACTTTGTCTTCGAAACTTCTCCATAATGTGGTGATTCAGGAGGTGGTACTGTTTTTTTGTTTTGGTACCAGGGATTGAACTTGGATCCTTGTGCTTGCAAGGCAGGCATTGGCAAGATGGATCTTTTTGATTTTAGAAGTCTACTGAATTTGCAACTTGCGCAGACCATGTAACCAATACAAGTGCCGATTTCCAAACAAAATTTCCCTATCAAAACAGCTTCAGTGTGGTAGGTGGATTAAATCACTCTTACTTCCTCTGTGTCAGGTATTATATTAGGTCAGGGAACACTCATCAAGTTATAATGCTGCCACTGTCCACTACCGCCTGCCCTTACTCACCCTGTGCATTCAGAATCTCCAGCCCGAGGGTTTCAGCGTGAGCTGTTGTGAGTGACAGAGCATTTGCCTAGCATGGGGCAGGCTCTAAATTCCATCAGCAAAAAACCCAAAAACAGAGTGAGCTGGTTGGTAGCTCCAAAGAGGATTAGTGTTTCATCAGTGTAATCTGGCAACATCAACATCAGGCAGCCACGTAGGATGAGCATGAAAGTCTGTGATTCTCAGCATTCGGTAGGCTGAGGCAGGAGGATTGCTGTGAGTTCGAGGCCAGCCTGGACTATACAGTGAGTTCAAGACCAGCCTGAATTACATAGATCCTGCCTCAAATAAAACAGAACCAAA
>NW_022900936.1:71412874-71417952 GCF_012274545.1 Fukomys damarensis | reverse complement strand
TATATATAATATAATATATAATGTGTGTATGTATATATATATATTTTTATATATACACATTTTTTTTAAAAGAAAGTCTGTGATTCTCAGATCCAAAAACAGTCACACCATAACCCTTGCTAAAAAGCCTATCTGGATTTAGCAAATACTAAGACAAAGGGCCAGGTTGCCCAAGCTTGCCTGGGAAGCAGTTGCTGGAAGCCACCCATGCCCCATTTGGGAAGCACTGCCAAAGCCAGCTGGACAATATTTTCCATAAGGCTAGAGGCTGGCTCAGCTCCATGCGATGGGGCTTCTGGCTGGCAGGGAGGCTCGATGTCTTCTTCAGTACGGAAGCTGCCCTGTGTGCCTGCTCCTGAAGCTGTAGCCACCCCACCCCTCTTGTGACATTGAACAGCAGCTGGAGGGGTGTGGACATGCTGCTATCTGTCCCAAGCTGCACTCCTCCTAGGGCCAAATTTCATAAGGGTCGTGAGCATTGACCACTGTCTCTTGGACCGACCCTCTCAGCCTAGGGAAAACTCATTTCTTCCTCTGTTTCCAGGGGCTTGGAATCCAAGGAGTCAAAGCTATGGGGAGTAAAGAGGGAAGTGTGAATCTGATGAGGCTGCAGGCTTGGGAAGGAAGAGCCAAAGAGCCAAAGAGCTGGTGCCTGAGGAGGGCCAGGCACGCCTGCAGCTGAGGGACAACATCCCTGGGTCTGGCATTGCCCACAGGAGAGGCTGCAATGGACAAGATGCACCGGGAAGCAACCTTGGACCTTAGACACTCCTCAGTCCTTCCTCAAACTGCTACTTGAGTGCAAACGAGAATTTCAGAAGTACCCTAACACTGAGAGCATAAAGCAAAGCACAGTCGCACCTCAGACAGACTCCCTAACAAGGAAAAAACTGCTTGTAGTGTTGCCAGATTTCTTGGCAGCCCTGTCTTTATCTGTGCACTTTATTGTTTGTTTGTTTGTTTATATATTTATAAACAGGGTTTTGCTATGTAGTTCAGGCTGACCTTGAACTCACGATGTAGCCCAGGCTGACCTGGAGCATGTGGTGATTCTCCTGCTTCAGCCTCGCAAGTGCTAGGATTACAGGCGTGTGCCACCAGGCTTGGCCTGTACACATCTCTTAAAACTTTATTATTTAAACCTATGTCTTTGTTTTGTTATTCAAATGTGGGGGTTTTTTTGTACCAGGGATCCAACGAACGGGTCCTTGCACTTAAATGTTTTTTTTTTTTTTTTTTTTGTGGTACTGGGGATTGAATCCAGGGCCACTGTGCTGCGCTACCCTTTCAGCCCCTTTATACTTTTTACTTTAAGATAGCATCTTACTAAATTAACAAATTGCCCAAGCTAGATTTGACCTTGTGATCCCTCTGCCTCAGTTTCCCAGAGTTCTGAGATACAGCATTTTAATTTTTATTTCATATTGAGTTTTTTAGAAGTGCTAGTGATTGAAGCCAAGGCTCAAACATGCTAAGCACACACTCTACCAATTAGCTTTACCTTCAGCTAACTCTATGATTTCTAAAAAAGTGCTTATTGTTGAGCTGGGTTTGTAGCTTAGTGGTAGAGTGCCATCCTGGCATGCATGAGGCCCTGGGTGCTATCTTCAGCACCGAAAAGAGAAAATTTATTGTTGTTATATAATTTACATACATACAACAGAACTTACCCTTTTAAAATATATAGTTTAATAACTTTGCAGACTTACAGCTATCTAACCATTTCTAGTATACCAAAAATATTCCTTATGTACTTTTTCTTTTCTTTTACTTTTTTTTTTTGGTATAGGGGATCAAACTAAGGACCTTTCACTTGTGAGGCAGGTACAGTGCCAATGAGCTAAATCCTCAACCCATCCATTGTCCTTTTATAGACCACCTTCTTCCCTGATTACCTACACCCACACAAAACCTCTGACAACCACTGATTTCTGATAATATAATTTGTTTTCTTAAAAAAGTCATATAGTCAGTCATTGTAAGACCTAAAGTCTCACTTCCACTTCACGGAGGGTGAACAGCCAAAAGGCCTCCATGATGCTGGGCCCTAACACCCAGCGAGACTCCGGGAACACGACAGAGAACCGAGAAACCCAGGAAGGAACACACCAGCCTAGATGGTAAAAGACCTTTATTAGTCTTGCCAGACGGCACTCCCGGAACCAGGTGGCTCAGAGAGGCAACTGCTTAGGGGCTGAGGTACTTTTTATAAGGTTTTACTAAACAAAGAGTCAGGGAATTCACAGAACAAGACTGCAAACACATTGCTTATCTTATGAAGGAAATGTTCTATTTGTCCCTGGGCGGGCTGTTAACCAAGGTAGCAATTAGCATATGAAGAAGCACAGTCTGGCCTATTAGCATGGAGTCCCTTTGTGAAGACTAGTGGAGAGGATTGTAAACACAGTAAGGGGGGCAGGGGGTCAGTTTCCTGCTATCCCTTAGGGGGTCTGGTTTATGACATGTCTGGCATCCTGCGTTGGTCACCCCAGACTCAGGATACCCTGTCTTGATCAAAGTCCTAAGACATTACCTTTGTTTACTCATACCAAGTTTACATACACTTCCTCTAATCTTATCTGTAGATAGGAGGGTGCAGAGTAGAATGGAAGGTACTTTGTTATATGCAGACTCTCTAGGGCCTACACAGCGGTTGGGGTCCTTTTAATCCCAGCACTCAGGAGGCTGAGGCAGGAGGATTACTGAAGAGTTTGAGGCCAGCTTGGGCTATAGTGAGCTCAAATTCAGTCTGGAGTACACAACAAGGGCCTATGTCAAAAAATAAAAAAAGCCAGGTGTGGTGGCACATTCCTATAATCCCAGCACTCAGGAGGCTGAGGCAGGAGGATCACTGTGAATTAGAGACCAGCCTGGGCTACATAGTGAGTTCCAGGTCAGTCTCAACTATGTAGTGATATCCTGTCCCAAAAAACAAAAACAAAAAAAGGTAGGGCCTGGGATTTGGCTCAGTGGTTCTACAGCTTACCTTGGAAGGGCCCAACTTCAATCCCTGGTACCTTACACTACCATTAAATTTTTTCTAGTTCCATTTTTGTCAAAGCTATTTTTTTTTTTCCAATCCTGGGGATTGAACCCAGGGCCTTTCTAGTCCTATTGTTATAACTTTTAAAATGTTGTGAATTGTAATCTTTTATACCTGGTGTCAGGAACAAGGAAAGGGGACGACACTGACACTAGAACCTCTGCATCAGGTCCTAGTCTCCTGCGAGCCACAACAGCACAAGGAATTAATTAATATACGGACAGAAAATGAGACTGAGAGGAGTGTTGGGAGCTGGCCTGAGAGCTGGCAGAAGTGCTGCCATCTAGAGCTAAGTGGAACCATTTTTAGAGATGTTTCCTTCCTGAATTTAAATTTCTACAATTGTAGTTCTTTGTCCTAGTAAACACCCGTTAATCACCCATTAAGGTTGCCTTTGTGATTATAGCTCATTAATAGTTTGTAGTTAAGCCAACTTCCTCTTTCGTTTGTAGTTTTTCTCCTTTAAAAGTCTGAAGCTTGCCTACAATAAACAGAGCCTTGATCAGACTCCTGTCTTGGCGTCCTTCTTTCTCTCCTGGCCCCATCTCTACCCGATGCTCTTTCAGGTTTGAGACACTGCTGGACAGTGCTCTGCGTGGCCGGCTCTCAACAGAGGAGAAGCTGAGCTTTGGCCTCATCTGTGCTGCCCTGGGCAGCCAAGACCCCAGACCTGGAGCTCGCCACATCTTTATACAGAACATCAGCAAAATGAAAGTAGAAATTGACTCAGAGGGTCTGCAATGAACCTAGAACAGTAAGGAACCATGCAGATGAAGATCTGGTTCCTCCCAGGACGTCTCCAGCTGGTGTAGTCCTGCCCTGGAGCATCACGGCATCACTGTGTAAGACTTAAAGCCTCACTTCCACTCCACAGAGCATGAACAGCCAAAAAGGCCTCAATGATGCTAGGTCCTAACACCCAGCGAGGCTCCGGGAGCTCAAGGGAGAAACAAGAAACCCAGGAGGGAACACACCAGGCTAGATGGTAAATAGACCTTTATTAGTCTGGCCAGACGGCACTCCCGGAGCCAGGTAGCTCAGAGAGGCAACTGCTCAGGGGCTGAGGTCCTTTTTATAAGTTTTTTCTAAACAAAAAGTCAGGGCATTCACAGAACTACCAGAGGAAAAGATTCCAAACACATTGCTTATTTTATGCAGGAAATGTTCTAGGGTCACCTTTTGTCATACCATTTGCCCCTGGGTGGGCTGTTAGGCAAGTTAGCAATTAGCATATGAAGAAGCACAGTCTGGCCTATTAGCATGGAGTCACTTTAGCTTATTCAAGTCTTACAACTGGACACTCAGGTCTCAGCTGTGACCAGAGGTGAAGGTGGAGTTATGTCTTGACAGCCATAGCTGGCCAGTAAGCAGGAAAACTAGGCCCTAATCATGATTTAATTAGGAAATGATTTTCCCCCAAATCATAGACAGTTGCTCCCGACACTCTGGGTTAGCTTTTGAAATATATGGGTTACATGTGTGTGAACAAATAAATCATGAGAATTTTTGGATCCCATTGCTAAGAAGAGCCATTTAAAAGGTAAGGCCAGGCATGGTGGTGCACGCCTGTAATCCCAGCACTCAGGAGGCTAAGGCAGGAGGATCACTGTGAGTTCAAGACCAGCCTGGGCTACATATGTAGGAGCCTGATTGAACCAGAGCGACTCTGTGTTGACCAGCAAATGACCTAGAGACTGTCGCTCCCCCCCTCCCTTATAGGATAACTAATGATTAATTGTGAATTGTTAGGTGGCTGTTTTGGAGTAGCTGGGAAACTAGGTGGAAACTGTAGTGAACACAGAGACCCAACGCAGGTCACGCCACTCCTTGCATGCCTGTAGTCTGAATGTTCTGAACTTTATGATGATCTAGGTTGTAAATGGAACAATGGATAATCACTCTGCTGATCATTAGTACTTGACAACCACTAGCTCAGATCAACTGATTCTTTGCCTTTGTCCTCTTCCTGTAAGTTTTAAATTTTAAGTTGTCCCCCTCAGCCCTATATAAAATGGCCTCTGTTTCTGAGCTAGCC
>NW_022900936.1:71398481-71412305 GCF_012274545.1 Fukomys damarensis | reverse complement strand
TTACATTCATTCCTAGGAACAAGATGGGAGGATCGAGCTCCAAAAATACCCCATTGGACTGTTTTCTCACTAACTTTAAATTGGCTTTTTCCCCTGAGCAGGAAGATGAATATGGAATGAAGTTTTCTCGAGGGAAACTCCGAATCCTCTGCAACTTGGAGTGGCCCGCCTTCGGAGTGGGCTGGCCAGCTGAAGGTTCTTTCGAACCAAGACTTTGTCGGGCAGTATGGGCAAAGGTCATTGAACACCCATGACCCCACCTGGGATGATTGTCAGCAACTTTTACAGGCTCTGTTCACATCCGAGGAATGAGAAAGAATTAGAAGACACGCTATTCGGTCAGTGCTGAGGGGAACTGAGGGGCTTGTTGACGACCAACAACAACAGGCCCGAGTTGAAGCACAACTCCCCATCTCCCATCCCAAATGGGAATCGAATTCCACCGGAGGTAGGGAAGCTCTTCACAACTACAGTCAGCATCTCCTGGCCGGCCTTAGGGGAGCTGCTCGCAAGCCTACCAATTTGAGCAAGGTAAGCGAGGTCCTACAAGGGCCTGAGGAATCCCCCTCGGCCTTCCTGGAGCGTTTACTGGAGGCATATTGTACGTACACTCCAATTGACCCAGATGCTCCAGCGAACAGGCAGGCAATTAATCTGGCTTTTGTAACTCAGTCAGCCCCAGATATTAAGAAAAAATTACAGAGAATTGAGGGCTTTGAAGGAGAGAATAGGGAAAAATTGATAAGTGTAGCAATGAAGGTGTTCACAAACAGGGATCCACTCGAAGATAGAATAACTAAAAAGATGGCAAGGGCAAGTATAATGATGATGGCAGAAGAAGGTTTTATACAGAAGGGGAGAAAAATGAAATGGGGAAATAAGGAAAAGAGATGGCCTCCTGTAGATAAAGATCAGTGTGCATATTGCAAATAAAGAGGGCATTACAGGAAAGACTGTGAAAAATGGAAAAAGAAAAAGGAACTAGAAAAGAAACCAGAAACGAAAACGGGAGGAATCTTTTTCACAGGGGAAGAAGAAGATTGACAGAGCCATGGCTCATGGCCGCTTAACCCTGATGAGCCTATGGTAACTTTGGGAATAGGGGGAACAGATGTTAAGTTTCTTGTAGACACTGGAGCGGCCCATTCAGTCCTCAAAGCTCCCCTTGGAGCACTTTCCTCCATGATGTCTTCCATTACCGGAGCTACCGGACAACCTGCCTCTTATCCTTGGACAACTTCACGAACTGTAAACCTGGGAAAAGGTACTGTAACTCACTCTTTGTTGGTCATCCCTGAGTGTCCCTACCCCTTGCTGGGAAGAGATTTACTGAGAAAATTAGGGGCTGTTATTTCTTTCGCATCTGAAGGAGGAAATCTAGAACTCAGGTCACCACCCACTATCTTGGTGACAGTCCCCTTAGAAGAAGAATTTAAACTAATCAGAGAAGAAGAAAATTCTCCAGACCAAAAATGGGACTATTTGCGAGAAAAGTTTCCTCAGGTATGGGCTGAAACAAACTTACCGGGGCTGGCAAAACATCAAGTCCTGATAATAGTCCAATTGTTGGCCTCTGCCACCCCTGTTTGGGTCCGACAATATCCTCTTCGTTTGGAGGCTAAGATAAAAATATCTAAACACATCCACCGACTTTTAGATGCTGGGATATTGATCCCATGTCAGTCAGCCTGGAACACACCCTTGCTGCCTGTAAAGAAACCTGGCACATCAGACTACAGGCTGGTACAGGACTTGCGGGAGGTAAACAGCCGGGTGGAGGCCATCCACCTGACGGTACCAAACCCCTACACACTGCTGAGCCTCATTCCGCCTACACATGTATGGTATTCAGTTCTTGATCCTAAAGATGCATTTTTCAGCCTGCCCCTGGCACCAGTAAGCCAGCCGCTCTTTGCATTTGAATGGACAGACCTGGACACTGGAACTACTGGACAGTTGACATGGACTCGATTGCCACAAGGCTTTAAGAACTCCCTCACACTGTTCGGGGAAGCTCTCAGCAGAGATCTACAAGAGGTAAGGAAAGCCTTTCCCTATGCAACTGTTCTCCAGTATGTAGACGACCTCTTAGTGGTGACCACAACCGAGAAAAAATGTCTCACAGCCACCGAGGGACTCCTGGAGGCCCTACAAGGTCTGGGATATCGAGTGTCCTGGAAGAAAGCACAGCTCTGCAAAACCAAGGTAACTTACTTGGGTTATGTCCTTGAAAAAGGAAAAAGAAAGTTAGCTGAATCCAGGGTGTCAGCAATCCTTCAGATCCCCACGCCCAGCTCAAAGAAGCAGGTGCGTGAGTTCCTGGGGGCCATAGGATACTGTAGAATCTGGATACCTAGCTTTGCTGAAATGGCCAAACCCCTGCATGAGGCTACGGCGGGGGGAAATACACCCCTTGAATGGACAGAGGCTTGCCAGCAAGCATTCCAGATGCTCAAGACTGCACTCACCACAGCGCCAGCCTTAGCCCTGCCTGACTTAAATAAACCTTTCACCTTATATGTGGCAGAGAGGAACGGGGTGGCAAAAGGAGTGATCATGCAGTCTTTGGGGCCTTGGAAGCGACCTATAGCCTATCCGTCCAAAAGACTTGACCCAGTGGCCAGAGGATGGCCGTCTTGTTTACGGATGGTAGCTGCGGCTGCTGCTTTAACTCGGGAAGCTGATAAATTGACTTTTGGCCAGGATCTAACTCTGATCACTCCTCATGCCATTGAGCCCCTGTTGCACAACTCACCAAGTAGATGGCTATCAAATGCTAGATTGTTGCAGTACCAGAGACTCTTGTTAGAACAGCCGCACATTAAATTTGCCACAACATCTAACCTGAATCCTGCTAGTCTGCTCCCTGAGTCAGATGACCAACTGACCATCCATGACTGCCTTGAGACTCTTGAAAATCTGTGGGGAGGACGTCCAGATCTGATGGACCTGGCCCTTCCCCGACCTGAGGCAACATACTACACTGATGGATGCAGTTTCGTACGTGAAGGTGTACGATATGCGGGAGCAGCAATAGTCAATCAGGATCAACAGGTAGTATGGGAACAAGGGCTGCCCCAAGGGACGTCAGCACAGAAGGCCGAACTGATTGCTTTAACTAAGGCTCTGGAATTAGGAAAAGGAAAAAAGATAAATATTTTCACTGATAGCCGTTATGCTTTTGCTACTGCCCATGTACATGGAGAAATTTACCAGAATAGAGGACTTTTAACATCAGACGGGAAAGAAATTAAAAACAAAGTTGAGATATTGACTCTGCTGCAAGCCATTTGGCTGCCAAGGGAGGTTGCCATCATTCACTGCGTGGACATCAAAGGAATTCCAGCCCTGAAGCAATTGGAAACAACGCAGCTGACCAGGCAGCAAAGCAAGCTGCCCCAAAATCAGTGGGGAAACAAATGGTGCTGCTACCTACACCCATGCTCCCAGAGAGGCCTGAATACACAGAGGAAGAAATAACGGAGATGAGTAAGAACCACTGGACCAGAGGAAAACATGGATGGCAGACGACAGATGAAGGGAAGGTTGTTCTGCCAGCCACAGTGGCCGACACTTTGCTAAATGAGCTCCATGAATCCACCCACCTAGGAGAAAAGAGGATGACGGCCCTGCTACGGCCCCACTTTGTCAGCAGAGAATTAGCCCAGAAGGCCCGGGACAAAGTGAGACGGTGCCCCACCTGCCTCAAGGTAAATGCGAATCGGGTAACTGGACCCCCAGGGGTCCGATACAGGGGACTGACTCGCGGAGAACACTGGGAACTGGACTTCACCGAAATGAAACTAGGCATGTATGGTTACAAATATCCGTTAGTTTTCAAAGACACATTCTCAGGGTGGGTGGAAGCATACCCTACTAAAAAGGAAACAGCTGAGGTAACAGTAAAGAAGCTCCTGACTGAGATAGTTCCCCGATTTGGCTTGCCCTTAGCCCTGGGGTCCGACAATGGCCAGCTTTCACAGCTAAAGTGTCTAAACTGATTAGCCTAAGCATTGGAATTAGATGGAATTTACATTGTGCTTACAGACCTCAAAGTTCAGGACAGGTAGAAAGAGCTAACAGAACACTAAAAGAGATTTTAACTAAATTGAGCCTAGAGACTGAATTAAGTTAGGTCGAGCTTCTCCCTTTTGCTCTGTTGCGTATTCGATGTACTCCCAAGCCTCCTCTGAATCTGTCACCCTTCCAAATTATCTATGGGCGTACTCCCCCCTTGGTTCCCCATATAGACTTGGAATTAAAGGAGAAGTTCTCTCATTTGAGGTTGCTTAAGTGTCTGAGAGCTTTACATGAAATACAGTCTCAACTACAAAACCAGGTTAGAGGATCTCTGACCCTTCCTCATGAGAAATCTCTACAGCCACTGCCCTATAAGCCGGGAGAACTGGTTTATATTCACAGGTTTGACTCCAAGACCTTGGAACCACGGTGGAAGGGGCCTTTTCCAGTTGTTCTGTCTACTCCTCTAGCTGTGAAGGTTGCGGGACACCCGACATGGATCCATCGCAACCACCTCAAAGCCGGACCGGACAACAGTCCAGAGGCACACAGAAAACGCAGTGTCATCAGCAAACCCAGAGAATTGAAAGTAAAACTCCATTCAACTGGACCTTCATTATGATCTGGGTGATTTCCCTTGGGACAATAATAGCGTTGTCCAAAGAGAACTTAGGTCATACTAAAAATGTTTGGGTGCAATTAGCCAAATCCTTAAATTTGTCTGAAATATGTTTAAATGCTGATGTGAATTTTCATTATGTGCTTGGAAGTTGTTTGGTTCCAGTATGCACCCCACTTTGAAAGTATTAGACCATATACTATGTTTAAAAATTTCCCACAAGTAAATCTCAGTTATTTGGATAGCTACAATTGGGGACAGGTGACATGTTACAAAGCAAAGAATGCTATTAAGCTATATACCCCTCGAGTAGCTATGTCCAATAAGACTCTCTGTGCCAAATATAAAGGTTGTACTTCCCAGTGTTTAAATCTTAAACAAACAGATGTAATGAAGTGTTCTAGAGAACAAAAGATTCCTTACAGCAAATGCCATATTACTTTGCCATTGGGATGGTTTTATACTTGTGAGGGAATAACTTATAATTACATCCCAGAAAACTTGACCGAGGCCTGCTGTTGTCTTAGTAAATTAGCAGTCGTCTTACCTGACAGAGGAGACCTCTCACCACCCAACAGAACAAAACGTTGGTCTCCCTGTACTTCACCAGGCTGTGATGATGATGTGGGACTTTTAACAGATGCTGAAGTTATTCCTATGATTATTTCTGTGATAGGTATACCCTCAATTGGAGTACATGCTGAAAAGGCAGTTAGAAAACTAGCTTGCAAGGTAGTTAAAGGGTTAAATACCACCTCTGCCGCACTGGCGCTAATTAATCAAGAAGTCCAGGAACAGAGACAGGCAATCTTAGATAATAGGGCGGCAATTGATTATTTGCTATTACTTCATCACCAAGGCTGTGAGAGGATTAAAAATATGTGCTGCTTCAATTTAACAAATAATGGGCCAGCTATAGAACAAGACATAGAAAAGCTCAAAGATTTAGCTACAAAGATTCATAATGAACAGATAGGATGGGATTTATTTAAACGGTTAATAAGTTGGTTACCTGACATTACCTGGGTAAAACAACTGATACTCTGTGTGATGGCATTAGGATTTTGTATTGCAATAACTTGTTGTCTTTTACAATGTGTTCCTTTAGTAAGGCCCAGAGTCAGATATAAGTAAATCAAAGATTTGATTTAGGTCCAAAAATCAGTGGGGAATGTAGGAGCCTGACTGAACCAGAGCGATTCCATGTTGACCAGCAAATGACCTAGAGACTGTCGCTCCCCCCCTCCCTTATAGGATAACTAATGATTAATTGTGAATTGTTAGGTGGCTGTTTTGGAGTAGCTGGGAAACTAGGTGGAAACTGTAGTGAACACAGAGACCCAACGCAGGTCACGCCACTCCTTGCATGCCTGTAGTCTGAATGTTCTGAACTTTATGATGATCTAGGTTGTAAATGGAACAATGGATAATCACTCTGCTGATCATTAGTACTTGACAACCACTAGCTCAGATCAACTGATTCTTTGCCTTTGTCCTCTTCCTGTAAGTTTTAAATTTTAAGTTGTCCCTCTCAGCCCTATATAAAATGGCCTCTGTTTCTGAGCTAGCCACCTCTCTGAGCTACTTGGCTTGGGGAGTGCCGTCTGGCCAGACTAATAAAGGTCTAATTGCCAACTTGCCTGGTGTGTTCCTTCCTGGGTGATTCTCGCTGTCCGACAAGCTCCTGGAGCCTCGCTGAGCTTCTGAGCCCAGCATCGTGGAAGCCTCTTGGCTGTTCATGCTCCAGGAGTAAAAAGTGATACTTAAGTCTTACACATAGAGTTCCAGGTCAGTCTCAACTACATAGTGAGACACTGTCTCAAAAAACAAAACAAAACAAACAAACAAAAGGTCAAACAATTCAGAAGAAATGAATCAAGGTAAGGCTCCTCTGGAAATGGATACCCCAGTCTCCAGAGCAGAGCTCCAAGTATTATAATAAAAGGCATTAAAGATGTGCTCAAAGGCAAAATAGGTAGTGTTAGAGCACTGGGAAGACTTCTGTGACTTGAGAGAATTGGTGGAAATGTGCAAGTCAGATTCACCACAAAACCAAATTACTGAAATAAGTGCAAAGCAAGAAAAATTCTCATGGAATCTAGAGGAAAAGGTAAAAGAAGTCAAGGTAAGAAAAGAAGAGAAAACTATGATCTAGAGGACTGATCCAAGAGATGCAATCTACGAGTAATAAGTGATAGAATTCCCTGCTAGATAAGATGGCCCTAACCCCACATTCTAAATGGCTCTTCCTGGCAGATAATAAATCACTCCAGGGAAACAAAGACCCAAGTTTCCCACCACAAAGCTCTCCCACCTCTAGTCCTTCCCACCAGGAAATTTAAACTTGCCAATGGATTTAAACCTCACCTCTGGCTGCAGCCAATTACCTCCACTATGCCAACCTCCACCATGACCTCTTGCCCATAGAAAACCTCAACCAGCCAGCCCCTGCCCGCTGCTCTCTCTGTTGTCCAAGACAGGCCGCCACCCTGCCCTGTACACCCCATCCCCTAATAAAAGCCTAGTTCCAGGTCTCAGGCTCAACTCCTATCCTTTCAATAGGAATACCTGAAAGCAAATGAAGTTGAAACAATAATTAAGGAAGTAATTGAAGAAAACTTTCCAGAGTTGAAGAACAAAGCAGGCCTGAAAATGAAGAAGGCTCACAGGTAACCTCTAAGTTTGATGAGAAGAAAGCAACATTTGAATGTATTCCAGTGGCTTTCCTAAACATCAAGGATAAATTTTTAAAAAGTTTTGGTACGAGGGATCAAATTTGAGTCCCTGTACTTGCAAAGCAGGTGGCGGCAACACTGAGCTAAAGCCCCAGCCCTAAATAAAATATTTTGCAAGTGATGTAGGAGATTAGGACAATGTCAGGCTGGCTGAAAGATAGGATTTAACCTGTCAATTACAAGGACCCAGAAAGAAGGCTGGGAACAGGATGTGCCTATGTAACCGTATCTAGGACGCATGCAGCCTGTCAAGTATGGCTGCATGCACAGAGAAACTTCCCACTAGAGGGCCCTGGGCGGATACAAAAAGCTAGTGCTCACACCCTGACCTTGCTGTCTGTCCTCCTATTCCTGAAGTAGCCCACCGGGCTTGCAGAATGTATCTCTTTGCTTTTTTTTTTTTTTTTTTTTTTTTTTTTTTTTTTTTCAACCAGGAATCAAACTTGGGGCCTTGCACTTTGCAAGGCAGGAGGTGGAACCACTGAGCTAAATTCCGGGGCCTTGTCTTTTGTTCACTCTTTTCTTCCTTTCTTCTCTCTACAGTTTTTCTTTTTCTTCCTGTACTTTAAGAAAAAATTTTTTTGCCGGGCATTGTGGCACAGGCCTGTAACCCCAGCACTTGGGAGGCTGAGACAAGAGGATCTCTGTGAGTTCGAGAACAGCCTGGGCTACATAGTGAGTTCCAGGTCAGTCTCAACTACACGGTCAGACCCTGTCTCAGAAAAACCAGCACGTGTGCTAACACTGGAACGAGACAGAGAAGATTCCTCACAGCCTCTGCACAAGGATGACACACAAATCTGTGAAGCGATCCATATTTCTGAACTGAATAAAGTTTAATGATTTTTGAGACATTAAAAAAATAAAATGAAATGAATAAATACAAATTTCCATTTAATTGTTCTCGGTCTTGGCCATTCTTTGGGCAGGGCAGAAAGAACCTGGAGTCACTGGACACTGTGCCACTCATTGGGCAACACAAGAGAGAGAAAGCAGGTTCCCTACAGAGGAGTCAAAGTCACACCAGCTGCAGACCTTCGTCTTGCAATTTCAGGTGACAGAAGACAGCAGAACGATGTCCACCGAATTTAAGGAAAGACCTTTTCAAAGATACTCAGGGTTAAGAAAGTATATTAAGTCAGGTGTGGCGTGGCACACCTGTAATCCCAGCACTCCGAAGGCTGAGGCAGGAGATCGCTGCAAGTTCAAGGCCAGCTTGGGCTACATTGCAAGACCCTGTCTCAAAAAAGAAAAAAAAATTGTAGAAGCAAATTATCAAACTCATAAACTGGCTAAATTCCTAGTTAATAAGATCTAAATTGAGTAAAAAAAAAAAATCAACCACTGATCCAATATATGTACATTTGTAGGTTAAAAGGTTAAAGGATAGGGATGTCATTCATATGTCTCATGTCACTGCTGGGCAGCTTGAACCACCTGTATTTCATGTATGACTGTCCCATTGGGCAGCTTTTTATTAATTTTATTAGTAAAAAGACTGATAAAAGTAAAGGCCAGGGATGTAGCTCAGTGGCACTGAGCCTGCCTGGCAAGCACGAGGTCCTGAGTTCAATTCCTGGTACCAGGGGGGAAAAAACTGATAAAAGTGATTATTAGATTCATTTGTACCACCAGTGGTACAATGTTCCCGATGGGGCAGTCACACATACACCACCAGGGTTTCAAGCTGGCAGGAATGTGTTAAAGGTAACACAAACTCTTTAGGTCATAAAAATAGAAAGCAACATTTTTTAAAGGCAGAAATAGGATATTAGAAGATATTCACATTTAAGACACTGTGATAAATAACGTGACATTCTTATGTATGATCAATGTTCAGTTTTGTTTTGTTTTTTAAGACAAGTTCTCATCATGCAATTGAGGCTGGCCTTTGAACTCAGTGTGTAGCCCAGGTTGGCCTCAAACTCACAGCGATCCTCCTGCCTCAGCCTCCCTAGTGCTGAGGTTACAGGCCTGCACCACCACGCCCAGTTAATGTTCAGTATTTTGGTGTGAGTGGCAACTTTATAGCTGTAAACTGCTAACATATATTTTTAAATGCATATTTAAAACTAGTGCATTTTATGTACTTAAATTTCATTGAGCAATTCTTTAAAGAAAACACATTCAGGTTAAGGATGTAGCTCAGTGGTGCCACGCCTGCCTGGCAAGTGCAAGGTTCTGAGTTTGAACCCCAGAATGGAAAAAAAAAAGAAAGAGGTCCAGAGATATAGCTCAACGGTGTTACCACCTGCCTTGCAAGCACAAAGTCCTGAGTTTGATCCCCAATATCACAAAGACAAAAAGAAAGAAAGAAAGAAAGAAAGAAAGAAAGAAAGAAAGAAAGAAAGAAAGAAAGAAAGAAAGAAAGAAAAGAAGAGAAAGAAAGAAAGAAAGAAGGAAAGAAGGAAGGAAGAAAATATATTCATCAGAAAAGAGAACTAGCTGGGGATTTAGCTCAGTGGTTCTGCCTCCTGCCTCGCAAGCACAAGGACCTGAGTTCAATCCCCATACCTAAAAAAAAAAAAAAGAGAGAGAGAGAGAACTATATCAATAAAATAAAAATTTTAGAAATTTCAAAGGGCAGCTCGTTTAGTGGCACACACCGGTAATCCCAGCACTTGGGAGGCTGAAGCAGGAGGATTGCTGTGAGTTTGAGACCAGCCTGGGTCATGTAGTGAGTTCAAGACCAGTCTGCACTACATAGCAAAATCCTGTCTCCAAAACCAAAGGCAACAAAAAGTTCCAAAGGGAAAAAACAATCATCTTCCCTTTCATCTTAGTCTATTTTCTGTTGCTACAACAAAATACCTGAATAGGGCCGGGGATATAGCTCAGTGGCACACCTGCCTCACAAGCACAAGGTCCTGAGTTCAATCCCCACACAAAATAAAAAACAAACAAACAAAAAAACACCTGAAACTAGGTAAATGATAAAATTATAATTTTGTAAGATTTCTTTGGATCTTTCAGTCCCCAGAGTGTGGAGCTGGTATCTAGCTGTGTCATATGGGGGCAGAGACGTGAGCTGGGATGGGTGCCATGGCCTGTGGGGCTGGAGGGCCCATGGAGGGAGAACGGTGGGGGATGAAGAAAAGAAGAAAGAGATATGAAAAGCTGAGGCCAGGTGGAGCCTTCCTCCTGATGGGAGAAAAGGACCGCCTGGGAACTGCAGTGTGTTTGCGTACAGTGGTGGAGATAAGGGAATTGCAGCAGGAGGTAAAGAGGCTGATCTGTAACCAGAGGTGGGAGAGTGGCTCAGGTCTGCAGGACACATCATGCTTTGATGGTATTATGGGCAATGGACTGCGAGGAAGACACATCCCCTGTCCTCTTCTGGGCCAGGCCTTGCTCCACCGTGCTCTCTTGTTGCCTGTTCTCCTCTCCTGGGCCCTGCCTCATCCGAAGGAGGAGCGGAGTTAGGCCAGGCCATAGTGATCTACAGTGCAGTGTTCCCCGCAGACAGGAGCCCAGAGCCACGGCAGGAGCCACCTGCAGGGCCTCATATAGTCCTCATTATTTCCCAAGGCCCCACCTCCACACACCACCAACAGGAATCTCAGGAGTAGGTTCAGAGACATTAGAGAGGGGCCCACAGCATTGCAGCGCCTCTCTGATCCCTTCAGGAGCAGTAAGCAGCATCTTGTGTGTGTCTTCACATACGCTAAAGCATACAAATAAATAAACGTATACACACATATGCATATTCTAATCACAGGTTCCTCCACTTTGCTATTTTATTTTATTTGTGATGCTGGAAATTGAGCCCAGGATTTTTGCACATCCCTAGCTCCCCCACCCCCTTTTTTGGAGGCAGGGTCTCCCTAAAACACTGAGTTGCCTAGGCTGGGCTCAAATTTGGAATCTTCCTTCCTCAGCCTCCCAGAGTGCTGAGATCACAGCTCCTGCCACCACACACCCAGCTACTTACAATCTTTTGCTAATTCAAACAATGAATTCAAGGTCATAGTGCTCTTAATAAATACATAAAACATATATGATGTATTTTTAAAGTACAGTGAGTGTTTAGTTGCACAGTCCTGGCTGCCTCCATGTCCTGATGGATTCATAATGCTCCCCTCTCACAGCCATTTTGACTTTGAGGAAGAGCCAGAAGTCTTATGATGTCAGGTCCAGTGAGTAACAAGGATGAGGGCAGTGTCATTTTCAGGAGCTGCCTGTCTGTTGGATGGCGCACAACGGCATCCACTGCATTTTTGTCACATTTCATAAAGACACTCAGGAGAGAGGACTTCAGAAGTTGGCAGGACCATGCAAAGAGGGAGAAATTTTTTTGTTTTTGTGGTACCAGGGATCGAACTTGGGTCCTTGCACTTGTAAGGCAGACAGCGGAACCACTGAGCTAAATCCCCTGCCCTGAGGGGAAAGATTTTGATGAGGTCTTAGGGCAATGTGTCTTTTGCTGTACTCATTTTTAAACACGAAAACATTCCCCACATTTTGACCACACGGCATGGGCAGCATGTCATTTCTCTGTAGTTGTAGGGCAGAACCAATTTTTGATCCCTACGTGAGTTCACATCTCTGCTCTTCCTTCTGTGCTCCCGCCTTTCTGGATGAACTCGTTTGTTCTTTTTTTTTTTTTTGAGACAGGGTCTCACTATGTAGTTGAGACTGACCTGGAACTCACTATGTAGCCAAGGCTGGTCTCAAACTCACAGTGATCTTCCTGCCTCAGCCTCCCCAGGGCTGGGATTACAGGCGAGCACTACCACACCCTGTGTCCTATTTGTTCTTTACCCAGCACCAGCAGAAGCCTCCCCCCACTTGCCTTTGTTCCTCTCTACCCTTGCACAAGATGGGCAGTGACAGCTACTCTAGTTCTGCCCATTTCCAGAACTTCCGGGTGGGGCCTGAGACTTGGAGGCCTGTATTTCTAGCACGCAGATGCCAGGGCCTGGCACAGAGTTAACATTCAGCAAAAGACATGCTCGTGCCAGGCAAGGTGGTGCATCCTGTAATCCCAGCATTTTGGGAGGGTGAGGCAGCAGGGTCACAAGTTCAAGACCCACATAAGCAATTTTTTTTTTTTTTTTGGTACTGGGATCTAACGCCAGCCCTTGCACTTGCAAGGCAGGTGGCAGAACCAGAGCCAAATCCCTGACCCCCCACCACACACACACACACACACACACACACACACACACCCACCCACGAGCAATTTAATGAGGCCTTTTCTCAAAATAAAAACACTAAAAAAGCATTGGGATTGTAGCTCAGTGCAAAGGCACTGGATTCAGTCCCCAGTACCACCCCACAATAAATAACGATGTATTAATGTTCCCTGTAGATTTCACCACAATTTATGCCTCTAGATTTTAGATTTTTTTAAACAGTGCCATAGTGAACCTCCTTCTGCTTCTGGCGTTTTTCTCTTGGAAATTTATGCACCGGATTTTATGTGTTTCTTTGTGGGAAGCCAGCCATAGCCCACTGGCTTTTTGAAAGACAACATTTGTTCCTTTTTAAGGACTGCACGTGTTAAACTTGTTTTGCCTGCACGGGAGAAACCCAGACAGCCAAAGATCTGTAGGAGTCAGGTGTTGTTAACTCCATTTTGTTATGTTAAAGATCTGATGTTATCTATAGGAGCAGGTGTTGAGGTTACTATGGTAATCCTAGCCCATAATAGTTCGGTCTTTTCCTTTAAAAGGCTGATGCCTGCCTGCAATAAATGTCGCCTTGATCAGATTCTTGTCTTGGCGTCCTTCCTTTCTCTCTGCCCCATCTCCACCCCGCTGCTCTTTCAGGTTTGAGGCACTGCGGGACAGTGCTCTGCGTCGCCGGTTCGCGACATTTCTTTTTTCTTTTTTTGTCTCTGAGACGAGGTCTTGCTATGCAGCCTGGGCTGGCCTTTAACTTGTGATCCTCCTGCTTCTGCCTCCCTAGTACTGGGATCAAAGGCCTGCACCATCACGTGGTGTAGGCTGTTTTCTGAAATGGGTTTACCTGACCAAAGCTTGTAGTAGTATTTCCTTTTTTCTTCCCAACTCACCTTCCAAGACGGTGCACGCTGGTGATTTTTTTTTTTTTTTTTTTTTGTGGTACCAGAGATGGAACCGGGACCTTGAGCCTGCGAGGCAGGGGCGCAACCACTGAGCTAAATCCCTGGCCCGGCGGTGCTTTAGATCATACGGCTCCTAGGAGCCAGAAGGGTAATCTGAAAGCCTCAACTAGGCTTTTTCCCCCGGATTGATCACGGAATAAATCACCTACCCGGAAGAAAGTCGGAGGGCCCCAGGGCCTCTACTAACCCAGAACGCAGGAGCTACCTCGTTCATTTCCCTTCAGGCCCCGCCTGCTCTGAATTCCGATCGACAGCCGGCCTGACCAGTCAGCGCACGGCGCGCGAGCATGCGCAAGGCTCCGCTCGGAACATGGATGCGCTGATCGCGCGCCGCGCGGGCTTACGAGTTAGGCTGCTGTCGC
>NW_022900936.1:71367302-71398171 GCF_012274545.1 Fukomys damarensis | reverse complement strand
TGGAGAGGAGAGGTGAGACCGGGGCCCCGCTTGGCTGCTGCCTTCGCGGCCGAGCCTGTCTGCGATCGTCCGGTTCTTCTAGGCTGCCAGGCAGAGGGGCTCGGTATGCAGCCCGCCGTAAGGCTTAGAGGAAAGGAGCTTGAGCCCAGTGTGCGTTTAGTGACTTGTCCGTTTTTCTGCACTGTTTGTTGAATATGTGTATCGTCCCGGTCATTTTCTAGGTGGGCTGCTCAGTGCTGGAAGGGATAAGAGAGTCCTGCGCTCGGGGAGCCAATATTCTACTGAAATTGATGTTTCGATTAATCAGAAAATAAGTTACTAGTGACCAGTGTTCTGATGAAGCTCAGACAGCCGCTAGGATGGCAAAGACTCTGCGAGGGGCACACATTATCCCGGGGCCAGGATGATATGGAGCGGCCAGGCAGTGACAGGGACAGAGGAAGAAGCAAGTGTAAAAGGCCCAGAGGTGTCAGTGAGCTTGGCATGTGCCCAGTGGGGTCCACTCACGTCTGAGGGTCATCGTGGGTCAGTCTTGCATACAGGTTTGCTGGCGCTTTTGTTGATGGCCATGCAATACTGTTTTTCAGGACCCCTAGTGACGCTGAACAAGCCACAGGGTCTGCCGGTGACAGGTACACGGGCAGCGGTGGGGGAAGGAGCGCAGCGAAGGGTCTGCTGTCTCTGAGGGAGGGGTGGCGAATACACGTAGGTGTGAGAGGACAAGTTGGCCTCTGAGAGTGGCCCATCCTTTCCCCTCTCCTTTTCCAGGAAAACCAGGAGAGCTGACATTGCTCTCTGTGTTGCCGGAGCTGAGCCAGTCCCTGGGGCTCAGGCAGCAGGAGCTCCAGGTTGTCCGGGCACCTGGGAAGTGAGTGACAGGGTGGGGATTTCACTCTTGACAGATAGGTAATGTATGGCAGACACTCGGCAGCTGGCAGTAATCGTTAGGACTTTTGGCTCTGAGCTCCCTGGGGACAGGGCAAATGAGAAACACATTATCTTCTTAGCCATTTGGATTGTAGGCCTGGTGTTACTGTTGGGCCTTGAGCAGGTCTGTGCTCCTTCCTGGTATCTCTCTGGGCCTGAGCCCAAGGGACTGTAACTTGGCATGATCTATCCCTTTTCCAGGGAGAGTTCTGGTCTTGTGCTCCTCTCCAGTTGTCCCCAGACAGCAAGCCGCCTCCAGAAGTTCTTCATCCACTCCCGGAGAGCCCACAGACCCACAGCAACCTACTGGTGAGGTGCTGAGCAGCCCCTCGGACAGTGGGACGGTTCCCACAGACCACTCTGACTCCTTTGCTCCTTTCCCAGGGCTGTTACCAATGGGGTCCCAGCTGCTTCTGAGGGGCAGATCCGCGCAGCGCTGACACTGAAGCACATTGGTGGTGTCCATGTTGTGAGTCCAGGTCCAGCAGGACGGGGGCAGGTCCCTCTGTGTGTGTCACACTACATGGGCAGCCTGTCCCAAGTACAGGGCATAGGAGGGTGTTGCCCTCGGAATGTGTGAGCCTTGCTCATTCTTACTGGTTCTGTAGGTGGTTCCTGTGAAGTCCCCATCCCGAAGGGACATCCTAGAGGGTGTCAAGAGGACCCTTAGCCACTTCCGTGTGATGGCCACAGGCTCTGGCTGTGCCCTGATCCAGCTGCAGCCCCTCACAGGTGGGTCTGGAGCCCAGGCAGCCTTTAGAACAATTCTTGGCTCGGGGAGGGAGGGAGAGGGGGACTCAGCAGCAGCCTGGGGAGCATCTGAGGGACCCATGGGAACATGGCCAGGCCCACCTAGAGATGACCACTCCAGAGTCCCATGCCACAGCTCAGCACCTTGGAGGAAGGAGCAGCTTCAGCCGCCCAGGGGTACAGCCCCAGGCCCGTGGTCTGCAGCTGTGCTGCTCCTGACCTTCGCTGTGCCCCACTGTGGAGGCAGAGTGGTCTCACCACTTCCAAGTGACCTGAGAATAGAGAAGGAAGAGGGACACCGCCATCTGTCCTGTCACCAGCATTCTCCAGTCAGCTGCAGGTGCACATGATGCTACAGCTCTGCCCTGTGCTTGGGGACCACACCTATTCTGCTCGTGTGGGAATGGTCCTGGGCCAGCGCTTTCTGTTGCCCGCCGAGAGCATCAAGCCTCAAAGACAGGTATCCAAGGCCACCTGCCCCTTCCAGGCAGGGACTGGGACAAGGGTGGCTGGGGATGGGGAGGTGGCCCTCTCTGCACCTAAGCTTGGTAGATTCCTCTTACTTCGGCTGAGGCAGATGACAGCTTGTGCTGTCCGTCTATTCAGTAAGGGAGTTGAAGGTGCTGACTCCCCCTGCCCCCTTCTAAATCTGCCATCCTTTGAATCTGTTTGGGACAAGGGACTGAAGGAGTTGTATATATTAGGGTACCTGCATCTGCTCTTAACAGTAACCCCAACACCCCAGTCTCACACAGTGGTGTGCCCCTTCTGTTAAGACCAGCAAACCTGGGGTTGGGGCAGCTGTAGGCTTTGCTCCAGCTGTTCACAGAGACCCAGGCTGTGGCCGTCCAGCCAGATGGGGTCTGTCACGTGCACAGGGTCTCAGACATGCATACCTCTGCTCGCTTTCTGGCAAGCTATCACGTGGTCTCACCAGGCTGAGAGGTGGGCTGGGTAATGGGGTTGAGCTGTGTGCCCAGGAGAAAGGATCTGCTGAACCCGACCCTGCCCATAACAGTAAGAATGTGTGCTGGGCAGGGAGGTGGATGCCGCTGCAGCTTGGCAGACAGGAGGGAGCAGAAAGTGTGCAGCCTGGAGCTGGACTGGCGAGTGTGCCCTGCCTCTCCCACCAGGCCCTGGATGACGCCCTCCTCAGATGCCTCTGCCTGACCGCCACCCAGGCTGCACAGCTGCCCTTGCACCTGCACCTGCATCGTCTGCTCCTTCCAGGCAGCAGGCCCACTGTTGCACCTGTTGAGCTGCAGGCACCGCTACCCCAGTATTTCTCCAGGACCCTGCAGCGCCTGGGGCTCTGCCAGGAATAGTCTCCCTCTGCTGTGAGGCCACGGCTTACAGCCTGGCTCTGTGTCTAGGCAAACTCGAGCGGATCTTGGGACATCAGGCAGGTGACTGCTCTCTGGACTTGAAATAATAAAAGTGCTTCCCTCGTTGTCTGGTCATGTTTTTGAGACCTACATTGACCAGGCTGGCCTCACACTGGTAGTCCAGCCCTTAGCTTCTAGGATGCCTGAATGATGTGTGTACCAGCACCTGGCTCCATGGTCTGGTTTGGAGGACCTACTGAGTGACTGTATGTTTACCATGGACTGTGCTTTCTACCGAATTGAATATTTGACCTTTTTATTTAGGGGTTTCTCTCATGATCCTGGCTAGAAAGAGTTAAGATTTTTTCCCCAGTACCGGGGATTAAACTAGCATGTACTACCACTGAGCTGTATTTCCAGCCTTTCATTTATGCGGCACTGAGGATTGGACCGAGGGTCTCACATACGCTAGGCATGTTTTTGAGTGAGGTTCTGTAGCATTAAGTATATTTAATATGTGGCCACCACCTCTCTAAATCTGTTTTATAAAACTAAAACTCTGATCTATAAAGCACTAACTTGCCATGTCCCCCACTGCCAGCTACTGGTGGCCACCATTTATTTTCTTTATGAAACTGGGTAGGTACCTCATCTAAATTGTTAAATCTTATACTTAAGAGCTGGGCATGGTGGTGCAGGCCTGCAATCCCAGTATCTGGGAGGAACTTGGATCACAAGTTTTAGGCCAGCCTTGGCTTTAAAGTTTTAAAAGGTCTGGAGTTCAATCCCTGGTACCACCAACAAAAAACAAACGAGCTGGGCATGATGGTGCATTCCTGTAATCTCAGCACTTGGAAGACAGAGGCAGGAGGATTGCCACAAGTTGGAGGCCAACTTCTGCCACTGTCTTCACATGGCTTTTGTAGGAGTTATTAATCCACCACCCTGGCATGTTAACTATTTTGGATTAAAAACATTTGAAAGACAGTGACAGACCCCCAAGCTGGACCCCTGCCCAAGCAAACCTAACCATATCCACAGGAGCATAGGATAACGGAGCCAGCCGCTGCCCCACTTAGCTGCAAGAAAACTGATTCTATGAAGACCACAAGAGACTTAAGTGTGCCTGCTGCCCCGTTTATCAGCCAGTCCCAGGCCCATCACCCATGGGACTCTAAAATTTTCTATCTGAAGTCCTCTATAACAACTGGACATACCCTCCTCTCAGTGCCAGTCTTTTTGATGTTGGCCCATCTGCACCCAGATGGCAATAAATTCATGTTGCTTAGACTTTACCTGCCTTGGTGGTCTCAACTGTGCCTTGGTCTGACCTTGTAGACAGAAGATGCAAGATCACTTCCACCTTTGTGCTATTTCTTTGTTTTTAAATAAATTTTATTTCATTCTTGTCCCTGCCCTTGCACCTCCCTCCCCTCCCCGAGTACTAAAGCTTTGTTTCCATTTTTTCCTTCTACTTTAACTTTTCCTTATCCTTTCCTTTCTCCCTCCTTCCCTTGTTCCCCTTTCCCATTTGAACATTTGCTTCCCATTTCCGAACATCTATTATACTTTTTAGGCCTTATTACTATTGGTTTCTCACTAGAGAAACTGCAGTACTTACCTTTGTCTGTCTGATTTATTTCACTTATGACTATGGTCTCAGGCTGGGGATTTAGCTCAGTGGTTGCTGCCGCCCACCTTGCAAGTGCAAGGACCCGAGTTCAATCCCCAGTACCAAAAAAAAAAAAAAAAAAAAAAAAAAAAAAAAAAAAAGACTATGGTCTCAAGGTCTAGCTGTCTAGCTATAAATGTCAGAAGCCCATCTTGATGGCAGAGTTGTGCTCCATGGTATAAAAAAAAACATCTTTACCAATAAACTCAAAGAAAAAACCACATCTTTATCCACTTGTCAATTGCGGGGCATCTGGGCTGTTTCCAAGATTTAGCTATCACACACTGCTGCTATAAACATGGGTGCATATATACTTCTGTGGTGAGATGCTTTTAATTCCTTTGGGAAGATATCAAGAAGGTGAATAACTGGGTCAAATGGTACTTCTAGTTTTAGTTTTTTTTTGGTACCAGGGATTGAACTTGGGTCCTTGTGCTTGCAAGGCAGGCATCGGAACCGCTGAGCTAAATCCCCGGCCCTAGTTTTAGTTTTTTGAGAAATCACACTGATTTCCACAGTGGTTGCATCAGTCTACACTCCCAACAGTGGAGAAGGGTTCCTTTTTCTTCACTGCCCACTGTTATTGGTTGATAGCAGCCATTCTTTCTAGAGATGGAATCTCAGCATTGTTTTAATTTCCACTTCTTTTGTGCTGTTTCTTAAAAGCACGAGAGACTCCTGTATGAAAGATGCACTCCCTGCACTAGCAAGGTACAGCATCCTTATCTTTAAGGGTAGGAAGTCAAAACCCTAGAGAATTCTTTACAGACCTTGTTAAAATAATAATGGGGTGTGGGGTGTAACAGCAGTAGAGCCACATCTCTTTAGTTAGCATGCATAAGGCCCTGGGTTACATCCCCAGTACTGAAAACAAAAATTGGTTGTTTTTTTGAAACAGGGTCTCACTATATAGTTCAGGCTGGTCTCAGATTTGTGGCAATCTTAATGTCTCAGCCACCACATGTGGCTAAAATTATTTTTTAAATGAAAATATAAAGCTGGAAAACTAGGTGTGGTGGTGCACACCTATAATCCCAGCACTGGGGTAACTGAGGCAGGAGGATCACCCTGAGTTCAAGGCTAGCCTGTACTACAAATTGAGACCCTGTCTCAAAACAGGTTGGGGATATAGCTCAGGGGCACCATGTCTGCCAGTCGATGAAAGGTCTTGTGTTTGATCCCTGCTATTAAAAAAAAAAAAAGTGCCCTGCCTGCCCAAGAAATAACACAGTTTGTAACAGTGTTTGGTCCAAGGCAATTCTCTATGGCAGCTGAATTTCAGGACCAAGTTTCCAGAATATGTGGAGATCAGAACTAGAAAGGTAACTAGACAGAGAAGACAGTCAGTATTTTGGCCCTCGCCCTCCACAGTCAACAAGGATCCAGGACATAAGAGAAGCTTATCTACAAAATCCTACAACTTTGAGGCTGCCAAACTTCAGGTGATCATGCAGACGGAACAGACTCTGCCAGACTGCTTTTACTGGGATCCACTAATCAACACTGTACAGAGTTTATAACTGCTAAACTGCAACCTGACTCCTAGCCACAGCCCCTCAGATGAGCTCTCTAGAGAAGGCCTTGATGGTGGTCTCCCCGTGTCAACCCTGCTCAGAGTGAAGTAGCTAGATGGAGACTACACCCCTTCCCCTAACTGCAGTTAGGGGTAACTCTTGGGGGGGTGTTATAGACAGTTAAATTAGGCAGAAATAAAGGAAGGCAGGCAGGGCTAGGGCCTTGAGGGAATCCGTGCACAGTATGAGAACACATCAAAAACTGGTGGGAGGAGTTTTACAGGTGTGGTGGCGCACACCTGTAATCCCAGCAGTTGGAAGGCTGAAGCAGGAGGATTGTCACAAGTTTGAGAACAGCCAGGGCTATATAATGATTTAAAGGCCATGCTGAACTACATAGCAAGACACTGTTTTAAAAAGAATAAACAAAACCTAGGAATTAAAAAAAATGTTATCATTTCACCAAAAGCCCCATGACATATTAACATAAATATAAAAACCTCATATATTAACATAAATAACATTTTTATTAAAAGTAACTTTTAGAGCCAGGTGTGGTATTGCACGCGTATAATCCCAGCCCTCGGGAGGCTGAGACAGGAGGATCACTGTGAGTTCATGACCAGCCTGGGCTACATAGTGAGAGTTCCTGGTCAGTCTCACTACATAGTGAGACCCTGTCTCAAAAAAACTGGCAGGAGGTGCATCTGATGAAGATTAGAGTCACACTGGCCAGATTTACACACTTTCCCTAAAGAAGTTTGAGATTATTCGTATCTCCCTTTTGAGATTTCCCAGAGAAACCACTGTCACATTAGCAGTGGGCCATCCTATCCAACCCACTAAAACTACTAAAACCAAGACTACAGATTATTGACCAAGGTTAATGAAGTATTCTGCGCCCTTGCTACTATTGGATGAATATTAGTTATTTCTTACAATCTTATGGGTTGATTATAATTTGACCCATATTGTACCCATTCCTCATGGCTTCTCTATAAAACTTTTTCAGAGGAGTGGGCTCATTTGCAACTCATTTCCCCAGTAAAATTTCCTGCTTTTAAAAAGAAAAGCTGGACCTGTAATCACAGCACTCTGGGACCCAGGGGAGGTGGGTCACAAGTGTGAGCCCAGATGGGGAACTAAGTAACTTAGACCAAAAATAGAAAGGGGATGGAGATGCAAGGTACAAAGGCCCTGTGTTCAACCCACAATAACACAAAAAATTAAATAAAAAAAATAAAATAAGTCCTATCTTTTAAGACTGCCCACATAAGTTAGCTGTTTCATAATTATTCTCTGTCCAATCCAGCCTTGTAAGTAACTGACTCTAATTTCCCTTTGGGTCTTCTTTTATGAGGGTTCCTTGCCACATGCACTTATGCTAAATGCATTTGTATATTTTTCTCCTATTAATATATCACATAATTTCAGAACCAGCCAGGGCTGTACCTGGGTGAGGTAGAGTTTTTTCCATCTTCATACCTTGTGTCATCTTGCCTTAATTTGGGGGGGTGTAGGGGTACTGGGGTTTGAACTAGGGCCTCATACAGGGCTACATTCCAGCCATTTATTTATTTATTGAGACAGTTTCATTAAATTGCCCAGGTGGGACTTAAATTTGTAATCCTCCTGCCTCAGCCTCCTGATTGCTGGGATTACAGGTATGTGCCACCACTCCAGGCTTCCAGACTCTTTTAAGGACACTTGTCATTGGGTTTAGGGCCCACCCAGATAACTCTAGATGCTCTTATCAGTATAACTATATCTGTACAAGTCACAAACAAGCACACAGTCATACTTTAGACATCTTTTAGGGGGCATCACTCAACCCAAAACCACCAGGAGATATGGGACTTTTTAACAAGGGTGTGGCTTGGAGATTTTTTAGGTGACTGTGACTTCTTGCAGAGGAAGGGACAGACCCCATGTCCTCCGGAAGAGGGCTGAGTCCAGGCAAGGCCGACCTTGTCCCCCAGCTCCTATTGTTACTGTCCCTGTGCCTGTCATCCTGCCAGGTCAGCTCATCTCCTGGGACTCAGGGGGCTCCTGGTGGCCAGCAGAAGGCCCTCTGCCTTCCACTCACTGCCACAACATACTGGGCAAGCCATGTCTCCTTTTTCAGACTCGGTTTCTCATCTGTATGGTCCCTGCACAAGAAGTCCCAAACTTCCCTGATGAGAATTCCAGCCTCCAGGTCTCACCCTGGCTGGGCCTTGGGGGAGAGGCCTCACCCCATCCATCCCCACTCAGTACAGGGAAGCCAATCCAGAATATTCCATTTGCTCCTTTTTATTGACGCTGGATCCAGGCCAGGGCCATGCGGGTCAGAGCCGGGGTTTCTCCAGCCTCACATCCCCCATGGCCCCCTGCCTCCAGAATGTAGAAGCAAGGGGTGGGGGTTGTGGGAGGCTCAGCCTCTTTACAGAGAGTGCCTCGGCCTTGGGTGCCTTGGGTTTGTCACATGGTCTGGCCTTGAACTTGCCCTTAGCCTTGACCTTCCTAGGGGTGCTAGGAAGAGCTGTAGCTTCAAAGAACACAGGGCACAAGACACTTCCAGGATGGGGGCCTTGAGGGCACTGGGGAGCAACAGCCTCAGTTGGAGTGGAGAGAAGAGAGAGGATCAGGGATCTGTCTGGGAAAGAGGTTCTGGAAGCTGCCCTCTACCTGGGCCCCCAGCCCCGACCCTGGTGTCCAGTGCTGCCCACCAGGGTAAGTCCAAGTACAAGGCCCACCTTTTTTGGCTTTGGGACGCTGGGTTCCAGCTTGAGAGTAGAGTTGGGTGGGAGGCAAATGAAAACCTTGGCCATAGGCAGAGTCATCAAGGCCCTGCCTGTGGATGACAGGGCCTTGGGGCCCACCAGTGTGCCGAGCTGCGGTCTGAGGCCCTGCCCCGGCCTGTGGGGTCGGAGCACAGGGGGACGTGGTAGCCAAGCCCTGGTCTGGAGTCTGGGAAAGTGGGACAGGACTGTGGGAGCAAGGGAGGCTCTGAGGGCCAGGGAGGGCCCCAGGCTCACCAGCTGCCCTTCAGGGTCACAGGGGCGGTGTCGCGAGCATCGATTTGAGAATCGGATCCCAAGCTGGGAGCTCTGAAATGTCTCCCTAGCTCCGAGGTAATGAAAGCTACAAGTGATATGTCTTTTAAGGAATTTTATTGTCACACAAGCAAAGTAATATCAAAGCAAAAGCAAAGTAATATTAAGGCAAAATACCACAATAGCACTCAAGAGAATGAACAACAATCAAAGGAACATTCTAGTCTACACGATGTAACAGGACCATATCGTGTGGACTGGAATGTTCTCCCGATCGCCAGTGTAACAGGACTATACGACCTGAGTCCGTGGCACGGAGTGCGAGGCTGTCGAGCAGAGGTTCGAGCTGCGACGTGATGTTCGGTCTGGATTCTGGCAGAGCCTCCGGCAGCAATCAGTCAAGTCGCGAGGAGCAGCGACGTGTGACAGTCAGGTTGGGTCGCGGTGGACGACGACGACTGGTCTTGGGTTCGCTGCTTTTATACCCTGACCTCTCCTTATCGTTCAGGCCATGTACTCAAGGTGGTCGTAAGGCGGGAGGTGTCCAGCCTTATCTGAGTTAACGCCTTGACACTCTCCATTACCTCACTTCAAACTCTTAGTCATATGTCACAGCAAACTCTTATCTGTCCTGACACTCAGCTCCCAGGCTGTCAGCTGTCAAGCTGTCAGCTGTCAAGCTTCACTCAGTTTCACTCTAGTTTTATTTTGCTTAATTCTACTTTTTGTGGGGTCACAAAGTCCTATGTTTTACATGTTCACTACAGGCGGTCAGTGGACGAACAGACCTGGGTCTGCATCCTGGCTCTGACCCTTCTGAGTTGTGCAACCTCGGGCAACTTCCTTATACTTCGTGCTGCCTGGGCTGGAGAATGAGGACAACAGCACCCACCTCACTATGTTATGAGGACAGAGGAATTGGGCAGGGTGTCCACACTAAGTGCTGTAGAGTATTTCTCTTGCTGCCCCAGGCTGCTCTGCCTGGAGGCAAAGGCAGACTCTGGGAACACCTGGGCTTGGGGCCTCCTAACTTGGAATGTCTACCTGGCAGGTAACTGCCCTGAAGGGACAATACTTGTGGGGCTCCATATTTAACAAGAAAACTTGGTGAGCCATGGCTGTGACTTGCTACTGAGGGGTCCATGAAAGGAGGGCAAACCGAGAAGGATAGGAGGGTCTTGGAGAGCAGAAGAAATCATCTCGGGACCCTCAGGTGTGCAGGGGTGATGGGAATCTTCAGATGCAAAGGTAGTCTGGTCTGCTTGGGGTTGGGGCAGAGCAGGGCTGTGGCTCTTTTTGCCTTGCCTTTCTTCCCCTTTCCGGGGACCAAGGTAGTGACAGTGGAGGCTGGCTTTTCCATGTGCCCCCGGCTCCTGGCCCCGCCAACTTTCCTAGAAGCTGACCTGTGGGTAGGGGTCCCTGAGTCCTTGCCTTCAACAGAGCCTCGCTGGGTCAGCAGACGAGGAAGCGCAGGGTGGAGCCCCACCCGTCGATGATACATGGCCAGGGGTTTCTTGATGGTGGAGCCTTCCACCAGGAGCCGGATGCCCACGTACTGGGGTACCTCCACCGCAGGCTGTGGCAAGAAGAGGAGACAAGGCCCACTCAGACAGCAACATAGGGGCCCTCAGCTGAGAGAAGCTGGGGCAGAGATGGACATAAGCAATTTCTGAGGCCCTGTTCACAACTGGAAAGCCCACCTGTGTCCGCCAAGGGTCTCTCCAGATGTCCCAAGAGACAGACTCCAAGGCCATCCCCACTGTGTGCCCCTCTGCCTTGCTGGAAGGTGTGCGTGGCTCTCCTCCCAGAGCCACACCAAGGAACAGCTGCCTGAGCCACGCCTGGCAGATTGCAGAAGGAGCTGAGGTGACAGCCACACAGCTAGGAGACTCGGAGCCTGCCAGGTCTCAGGAGCAGAAACAACCAGACTAAAATAGGGCAGAGAAGGCCGGGCATGGTGGCACACGCCTGTGATCCCAGCGACTGGAACCAACCATTCCTGAATCTCTGATACCATTCACTCGGCACTTGCTAAAAGTAGGGCCAGCAGAGCCCCTGGGCAGCCCCAGCTGGTGAGAAGCCCATCCTTAACAAAGCCTCCTTTAATGAATGTGAAATGGACAAGAGAATCAGAAATTTATTTATTTTTTATTTTTTTAGGTTCTTCTGGTGGTACTGGGATTTAACCCAGGCCCTTTCTAGCTCTCCCTATTTTTTAAATTTTGAGGCAGAGTCTTACTAAGTCTATAAATTGTCCAGGCTGGGCTCAAACTTTTAGTCCTCCTCCCTCAGCCTTCCAGAGTACTGGGACACCAGGCATGTACCACTATGCTGGGCTTTTTCTTTCTTTCTTTCTTTCTTTTTTTTTTTTTTGAGGCAGGTTCATACTAAATTGCACAGGCTGAACTCAAATTCACCACACTCCTGTCTCAGCCTATGAGTACCTGGGAGCACTTTATCACTCTAATAAATAGGTAAGAAGCCAGGTATGGTGGTGCACAACTGTGATCCCAGCACTTGAGGCTGAGTTTAAGGCCAACCAGTCCTACACAGTTAGTCCAACGTCAGTCTGAACTAACAAGCAAGACTCAACTCAAATAAATAAGTAAAAAGTATATAAAATAGGTAAGAAGCCGGGCGTGGTGGCACATGCCTGTAATCCCAGCACTTGGAAGGCTGAGGCAGGAGGATTGCTGTGAGTTCAAGAACAGCCTGGACTACATAGTGAGCTCTAGGTTAGTCTCAACTACATAGTGAGACCCTGTCTCAAACAAAACAAAACAAAACAAATAAAATTGGTATAAATAACAACTGGATACCAAAAACAGTTACTTGGCAAGCATGACAAGAAAATGCATAAACAGGACACAGACAAAGTGGGTTTAGCGTCTCCCAAGACTTCATGTGCTATAATTTAGTTTCTACTCAGGTATAAGAAGGAAACTTAGACAACAATGGTGTTGGAAGGGAGCTGGGATCAGATAAAGTTCAGGGTGGATGAGTCCTGGGATGGCATCCTGCTGGCTCTACAAGAGGAGAGACCAGGCAGACACGCAGACATGGTTGTTCTCCCTGTGCTCCCTTGTCTCTCAGGGCTATTGCTGTGGCCTACTACTGAGCTGCCCTGCACTCCTGTCACTCGAAAGGTGACATCCTGCGCACCTCAGGACACTGCAAGCGAGAAGGCCAGAAACAGACAAGGCCCACTGGTCTCGCACCTCCAGAACTGGAAGCCAGAACAAAGCTCTTTATAACTTACCCAGTTTACTTATTAGCAACAGAGAAGGGCCTACAATACAAATAATAACTGCAAAAGAGAAGACATAGCTTCTGGTGGAAAGAACTGGTAGCCACTATCTTTTTATTTTTATTGATACATTTTATTTGTTTGTTCTGAGACAGGTTCTCACTATGTAGCACAGGCTGGCCTTGAACTCAGTTATTCCTCTTGCCTCAGCCTCCCAAGTGCTGGGATTACACATATGTTGCCACCACACCTGGCTGGCAGCCACCCACTTAACCCGCAGTCAAATTCAGCATCACTAACTGTGAGACACTCTGATGATTATGTTCCTCGTGATGTCACATGGGACACCCAGCAGCCCTTCTAGTGTTTTTACCAAAATGTCTAACCTGAACGTCACTAGTCTGACCTAACTTCTAGTTCATAAGACCTTCTGATAACAGACCAGAAGACTGAGTTAAACAACACCATAAGAAAAATCAGATAAATCCAGAATGTGGGACAGTTCTACAAAAAAACCAGCTGGGTCCCTTCAGAGATCAAGATGATGGGGAGAGCAATGGAGCCGTCCAAGATTAAAAGATTAAAGGGACAAAAGCACCCCATGCTGGGTGTGAACCCTGGACTGCGCTGACCTAAAAAATCAGCAGGGACAGACACTTGTGGCACAATAGGACATTTGAAAAGTGCAAACACAGATATGCTTCAGGCTTGGGCAGGGCCTCTGGCACCACACACTGCTGGCAGTGTCCCTTGCTGCACGTCTGGGAACCACTGTGTCACCACAGCATCCTGCCCTGGGGCTCTGCTATCATGTGTTCCTCATTTACCATTGTTTTTGTTTCTAACATTAAGGATTTAACTCAGAGCCTCAAGCCAACTAGGATCTACCACTGAGCTACATCCCCAGCCTTGATACACACCCTCACTAAGTAGCCCAGCCTGGCCTCAAACTGGTGATCCTCCTGCCTCAGCCTCCTGAGTAGCTGGTATTACAGGTACGTGCCACCATACCTGCCTTTCAGATTGATTTTTTTAGAATTCTCTAAGTAGATTCAAATCTTTTTTTTTTTTTTTCCAACTCTTTTTGGAACAAG
This sequence comes from Fukomys damarensis, assembly GCF_012274545.1. Lineage (NCBI taxonomy): Eukaryota > Metazoa > Chordata > Mammalia > Rodentia > Bathyergidae > Fukomys > Fukomys damarensis. The sequence goes on along the minus strand of NW_022900936.1, from coordinate 71,384,607 downwards.
ATAAGTTAATAACAGCTTCCACTAGTTGACTTACTAAAATGTCAGGTACTTTATAAGTGACACCACTTATCACAAAATGCAAGGCCTTATTAGGTAATAACAACAGCTAAATGTGCACAGCATTTATTGTGCATGCACTTTTTTCCAGTACTTTCTTCATCAACTCACTTAATTCTCATAATCCTATGAATTAGGTTTTGGTTTTATTCTTGCTTCACAGATAAGGAAACTTGGAGGTTGGGAATTTGTAGTTACTGAACAGAGATTTGAACCTGAGAAGGCCCTGAATCTACCCCTCTCTAATAATGTTATCCATGTAAGTAAGAGAAAGATGAAATCTCCACTTTCCCAGTGAGGAAATTGAGTTAAAGGAGGGGACGGCTGTGCTCAGGTCCTGACCTGTGCTTCCCTGTGGAGCTAGCTGCTGGGAAGGGGACAGACTCCCTGGGGTCCCCCCCAGCTCAGCCCCTCACCTGCTTATAGATGAGCTCGAAGGCTCCTGTGTCACAGCTGCGATCCAGCCGATGGTCGATGACCACGCGCAGGGTATCGGCTTGAACCCCAGCACAGAGCCTTGCAGTGACAGGCGTAGAAGGCGCCATGGTGGGGCTGGCATTGATCTCAATCAGCCAGGGCTGGAAGTCTTCACCGAAGACAAAATCAGCACCGTAGAGCTCAAAGCTGGCCTTCCGGTCCTGCACAGTGTCCTGGGAGGTCTGCAGCGCATGGATCACCGCAGCCTTCATACCTGGCACAATGACTGCAGACCAGGCGTCTGGGGCCCCTGTCTCCCGCAGGTGGGCCTGGAACTTCTGGCTGGACCACATGTTGTCAGGGGGCAGCATAGGATGCCGGTGGCTCGAATTCTCCAGGTGCTTCTGGATGGAGTTGTTGCACAGGTGTACTGAACTGGACAGAGAAGAAAGCCCGTCAGCGAGGCCTGTCCAAGTTGTGGCCCTGCTGAAGAAGATGAGAGGATAAAGACCCAGGTCTCTGTACACTCCCTCCAGGCCAGAGTCCTCTCTCAGGCCCATGCTGAAGGCTCTAACCAGAGGCCACAGTGTGGAATGCTTCATGCCTAGCTCAGGGACCCTGCACTGCTCAGAGGATAAGGAGATATGAGTGTGGCCTTTAGCTGTCAGGTCCTCCACCATCCTCACAGGTGCAGTTGTGAGCCACAGGCAGGCCATTTCACCCGTGTGCTCCTCCATGCGCAGGGTCAGGAGCAGCAGTACCAGACTCACTGGATTTTTATGAAAAATGACTGGGATGTACATGGCACCTATCACACGTGAACCACTTGATAACTGAGAGTTAGTCTGTTTTTTGTTTAGTACTGTGGATTGAACCCAAGGTGTTTGCACTGAGCTGAATCCCCAGCTCTTTCATAAGTTTTTATTTTTCTAAATACTGAGACAGGGTCTTGCTGAGTTGAGAAGTTGCCCGGGTGGGGCTGAAACTTGAGGTCCTGTCTCAGCCTCCCCGAGTGCTGGTATTCCAGGCATGTACCACCACACCTGACCACAATGACTTTAATTTTCCTTCCTTTTGGCAGTACTCGAGAGTGATCCCAGGGCCTCACGCATGCTAGGTCAAGAACTAAGCCACTGAGCCACACCCAGCACTGCTCTACCCCTTTTGAGACAGAGCCTTGCTAAACTGCCCAGACAGGCCTCAAATTTGCTATCCCTTCCAGGCTGCCTCACAGCTCCCTCCCTGTTAGCTGGGATTACAGGCGTGTGCCACCACATGGGCCATTCTAAGTCCATACTGCTGCCTCCATTCTTCAGAAGTGGAAACAGGCCTGAACAGGTTTTCACCTAACCAAGGGCACACACCACGGAAGCTTCGCAGAGAGCATCTGAACCCAGGCCATAACGAAGCCTCTTCTCATCCCCGAAGTTAATACCTCTTATTGTTTCTCTTCTCCCAGCTCTCTGCTGGCCTGCCTTTACCAGCTCTCCACTTTTCTTTTCGGTACTAGGGATCGAACTCAGGACCTTGGACTTGCGAGGCAGGTGGCAGCACCAGTGAGCTAAATCTCTGGCTCCACTTTTCTTTTTTTTTTTTTTTTTTTTTTTTGAGACAGGGTCTCACTATGTAGTTGAATTGCCCTGGAACTCACTATGTAGCCCAGGCTGGTCTTGAACTCACAGGGATCATCCTGTCTCAACCTCCCAAGGGCTGGGATTACAGGCCTATGCCACCACGCCCGGCTCACTTTTCTTTTTATACATGTCATCTTTTATCCCATTAAATCATGGTGCCCATTATGCTCACTGTGCATGTGTCTCCCTGCTGGAATGTGTGCTTGTGAGAGCTGGGATCTTGTCTTGTTGGCCACTCCGTCCCAGGTTTCTAGGACAGCACGTGGCCCGGTGTCCACTCTCAGCAAGCGCCTCTGCATGAAGGCAGGGGATGGAGCTGGCTGTCTGACCCTGCCTGGAGCTGTGTGGCTATGAGACAAGAGCTCCCAACCAAACCGGGGGCTCACAGGAGGCAAGAAGCAGAGCTCACTTGTCCAGGTTCTTCAGGGAGAAGGGCTGTGTGGAGAAGCGGATGTAGCTTTCTCGGTAGAACCACACAGTAAGTGGATTCCAGTCAGTTACCAGGAACCACTGCCTCAGGTCAAACTTGGTGCCAAAGATGAGCAGGGGCCGCTCGATGTACTTCTGCACGACCCACTTGCCATCCTTCATCACCGTGGGGTTGCAGTCCACCAGCTTCAGCATCTCCTCCAGGCGGTCCATGCACAGGATGCCTACGAGAACAGGGTGGTCAGGCGGGCAGGCTGTGCTCCTCCCCAAGGGGCAGGACAGCCACGTGGCCAAGGGTCCTGCTCCCTCTGTGAAAGCTGACTTGTTTAGGTTTTTAATATTTTTCTAGTTAACTATTAACTAGTTAATATATTTCTAGTTAACTATTGAAAAAGAACATATGGCCGGGGATTTAGCTCAGTGGTTCTGCCGCCTGCCTCGCAAACACAAGGACCCGAGTTCGATCCCTGGTACCAAAAAAAAAAAAAAGTACTGGCTTTTTTGTAAATATGGGGAAATACTACATTCCTCTGATAGTTTAAAAATTATAAACCAAAAAAAAAAAATTCATACAAAAGGACATAGAGCACACCAAAGCAAACAAAAACACCAAACCAACCCAGAACAAAGCACCTAGACCTCCTCTCTAAAGGTCGACCACTACACATCCCAGACCCACAGTGGTGTCTTTCTAAATAACATTAGTCTCTCTAAATTACACGAATTAAAGCAAGCCAATGACTTGGACGAGGGCTAGCACATGGCAAGAGTCCAGTGAATGCTAACTCACACCATTCACACTAACACCTGTAGGATACATTTCCAGTCCTGTCTACCAGGCTCAAGGGCATCTGCATTTTCCATTTTCCATTGCCAAAGGTTTCCTTCCAACTTCCAGTCCTGGCAAAAATGTATGAATGAGACTGTGTGTCTGCCGAGAGAGCACGCAAACAGCTGACCATTGGTTTGGGTCACTCTGCTGGCTAGAAAATGGCATCTTATTTGTTTATGCACAGGGTCTCAGTATGTTGCCTGGGATGATTTTGAACTTCTAGGCTCAAGTGATCCTCCTACCTCGGGCTCCCACATAACCTGAGACTACAGGTGCATGCCACCATGACTTTTTTTCTTTTTTGGTGCCAAGGTCTTACACATGATAAGCACTGGATTTAGCTACCACTGAACTAATCCCTCAGCCCATTATGTCCTTTTTTTGTGTGGTACTCCACCCATTGTTTTATCTCTTCTGAGTGAAGTTAAGCATCTTATGACTATAAGGCATAATTTTCTTTTTCTTTTTGGTACCAGGGATTGAACTCAGGACCTTGTGCTTACGAGGCAGGCAGTGGCACCACTAAGCTAAATCCCTGGCCCTATTTTTCATTTTTTGAGGCAGGATCTTACTTTGTAGTTCAGGATGGCCTCAAACTCATGACGATCCTCCTACCTCCGCCTCCCAAATGTGGGATTACAGTGTACATTACCACACCCAGCCTAAAGTATATTTTTTGTTTTTATTTTGTTTTGTCTCAAAAAAACAAAACAAAAACAAGAAAACCAAAACCTGAAGCTGTATACCAGGTGAGGGAGATATCCATGCCACCTCATCCAGGCTAGGTCCCACCATGCAGCTACCAAACAGAACTGAGTGAGACCGCGCAGGCCCCAGAGCCTAGGGACAGGCACTGCCCATGCGGGCCTGACAGGGCAGAACAAGTCATCAGGTGGAAATGGGGACAGGCCCAGGCTCTGGCCCGCGGGTGACATCCACTTTCTGCCTCTGAGAGCTGTTTACACAAGTTTGCTCACAGTGTGACAACTCATTCATTGTGTGCTCACTGCACACCCATTCAGCAGAGCCTGCCATACACACCTCAGTGACGGTTTTTAAAATGGAGGTAAGGGCCAGGGATTTAGCTCAGTGGTTTCAGCCCCTGCTTTGTAAGAGCAAGACCCGAGTATGATCCCCAGTACCAAAAAAAAAAAAAAGGAGATAAAATATTACAATTTAGTGCTAGCTATAAGGGGATTCATTATATTATTTCTCTTCTGTGTACGTTTGAAAGTGTTCATAATAGGCAGATATGGTGGCACGTATTACAGACCCAGTTACTTGGGAGGCTGAGGCAGGAGGATCACTTGAATCGAGGAGTCTGAGGCCAGCCTGGACAACATAGTAAGACCCAGTCTTTTGAGAAATAAAATGAAGTACCCATAAAAAATAACTTTAAGCTAAATAAAATCTGATATATTGAAGTGATCTCTAATGTCCACTGCTAAGAAGCAAGGCCAGGTATGGTGACACAGGCTTATAATTCCAGTTCTGGGGGTGGCTGAGAGGGGAGAAGCAAAGCCAGCCTGGGCAATGGTAAATACTGAGACCCTATCTCAGGAAAAATATGTGCAAAACTGAATTTTTTTTTTTTTTTTTTTTTTTTTTTTGGTACCGGGGATCAAACTCAGGTCCTTGCTCTTGCGAAGCAGGTGGCGGAATCACTGAGCTAAATCCCCAGCCCTGAAATGAGTTTTTATATTAATTAATATAGAGAGACACAAATGAAAAATGAGAATATAAATGAAAAAATGGAAATAAAGTATTTGTAAATAGGGAAGGGAGGAGGGAGTAAAGGGAGGGCAGGGTAAAGGGTAAAAATGAGAACCAAGACCTGTCATGTAAAGGTACAAGATCCCAATGATAAATGTAACTGTACTGTATACCTAAAATGTACGAATAAACTCAATGAGAAAAAAAACAAATGAGACTAAAAATAGTTTTTTTTTTTTTTTTTGAGACAGGGTCTCACTATGTAGTTGAGACTGACCTGGAACTCACTATGTAGCCCAGGCTGGTCTTGAACTCACAGCGATCCTCCTGTGTCAGCCTCCCGAGTGCTGGGATTAAAGGCACATGCCACCACTCCTGGCTCAAGAATAGTATTCTGTTTAAAATAAAATACACCCCCACCAAATGTATAGGAAAAATGTAGAGAAAATACACCAAACTGGGTGTGGCAGCACATGCCTATAATCTCACTGGAGGCTGAGGCAGGAGGATCATGAAGTATAAAGTGAGATCTTGTTTCAAAGAAAAGAAACTAGGGCCAGGGATTTAGCTCAGTGGTGCCACTGCCTGCCTTGTAAGCCCAAGGACCTGAGTTCAATCCCCCATACCAAAAAAAACAAAAGAAAAGAAACACAGCCAGCTGCTGAGAGCAGCTATCTGTCAGTGAAATTAGGGTGGCTTTTGCTTGTTTCTACTTTTCTGTATTTGTCTTTTCTAATACAATAACCACAAATTTTCATAATTGGAAAAAAAAAAAGAAAACAACACAAGGTAGAAAAAGAAAGCAACCCAATTCTGGCTTCTCTGTTTTTTGGGTTTTTTTGTTGTTATTGCTGTTTGAGACAGGATCTTGGTATGTAGCTCAGGTTAGCCTTCAAACTGTGATCCTCCTGCCTCAGCCTCCCAAGTGCTGAGATTGCAGGTGTTCACTACCAATTCCTGACTCTGGTTCTGGTTTGATGTGACATCTTCTCCCCAAGATGAGTTAAGTGTTCTGCTTCAGGAGCTGCAACAGCTTCTCCTGGGCAGGAATCGACCCCAGGGCAGTATCTGGAGGGATGTGGTAGCAAATTGTTTCCTACCTCCTGGGAGCCTCCTGCGGTCTGGAGGCCAGGCTTCTATGCCAACCTTGTGCACTGCTCAAGTCCGAGCCACACTTCACAGAGCAGCCAGGAAAACCACGACCCAGCAGTGGTTAGGCCCAGACCTGGCAGAGTGCAGAGTGCCCCTTAAATCTAAATCTCTGAGGAACAGCAGCTCCCTCGTCTCCTGAAGGAGAGCTACCCACAAAGGCAAGCCAAGAGGTAGAAGAGTAGAGCCTGGACCCTAGTTATGGCTTCCATGTCCATGTCCTTAACCACTGTACTAAACCCTGCAAGGACAGGCTGGGACAGCTGAGAGCCCAGAGTCACCAAACCTCCCTGGAGCAGAAGCGTGAGCTCCAAGAGCAGGAGGGCCACAGCTCGCACTGCCATCCCAGGCGCTGCCAGTGTGGGGCAAGGGCTGGGCCTAGCACTTCCCTGAACAACCTCAGATGCAACACTGCACTGAACCCTCACTTCCTCACAGCCCAGGAAAAAGGCTTGGAGAGGGGGCATGGCTTGTGTGAGGTGATGCAGAATACCAGTGATACAGCTGGGATTTGAACCCAGGCAGTCTGGGTACCCAGAGGGCAGGTCATGGGATGCTGGTGCAGAGATCGGGGCCTGGCCCCTACCTCGTCCACGGGACTTGGCTCCTGGCTTCACGATCCAGATGTTGCAAACCCCCTCCATGTCGATCTGGGGTACCACGGCCCGCAGCTGCTGCAGGATGTCCTCACAGTGCTGCACCTGAGTGTCAAGGTGCTTGAGTTCGGCGCCCTTGCTGTGGGAAAATAGTGGTACTGCAGCAGGCGGGAGGACAGCCCCACCACCACCACTACAGTCCTGCCAACCTGGGCTGTGCTTTCCCCTCGGATTTGGACAGGGCTCTCTTGCACTGACCCCACCCTCAAGCCACCCAGCTCCACCCCTGACTGGCCCCCACCAAGAGTAGGAAAGGCTGGAGAAATCCCTTATTTCACCATCTGTTCTCCCTCCAACCTTCCACCTCCACCACCTGCTTCCTATTCAAACTCCTTTTGGCTGAGCAGCACTGCACCGATCTGGGGCTTTCCACATATTATCCAAAGTCCTCTCAACAACCCTGCCAGGGAAGCGTTACTTGTCCTTTCTAAAAAGGCATATGCTGCTGAGCTGTGTGACTGCTCCATGATTCAAATGCCTGGTCGGTTCACCGGAAGGTGCTCTTTGGGTTTACTCCCCTCCTGATCTGGACCCACCACTGGCTGATAGGTTCCCTTTCAAGTCTAATTCCAGTCAAGCACATCTGTAATACAACGTCCCTGGCTGCCTTTCTCTTCCCATCAGGTTCCCCCACCAGATCCAGATGCTTATTTAGTTACTGCCTGTCGCTCTCCAATAGAACTGTGTGTGTGTGTGTGTGTGTGTGTGTGTGTGCGTGTGCGTCTGGGTATCAAACCCCAGAATGCTAAGCATGCACTCTACCACTAACCTACATTCTCAGCCTGAGAAGGAACATCTTCCCAGCTGTGATTCTTTGCTGTAGTTTCATCTCAAAACACTGTATCCACCACTCCTGAGCTGCTCCGCATTCTGAGAGTCAAGAGACAGCAGCAGGGCAGTGCGCCCTTGGCCACTGGGCTGTCCAGGTAGACAGGACTTCCTGGACAATGTGGGACCATGCTTCTCACAGGATGGAAAATGTATAGCCCAGATGGTCACTCATCCAGACTCTCCTGGACAGCAAAACCCCCTTCAAGGTGCAAATCTGGGTTTGACATCTCAGCCTCTCCAGGGTCTCCTGCTTGTCCGGGAGGCAGAGCACAGAGGGACAGCCAGATGGAGGTTCAGTAGGTGGCCCGGGAACATCCAGATCTAAATCCCATATACTTCTCCCACCCTATCCTCAGCATAAGTCTGCTCTATAAATCTGGGATGTGGCCCAGAAATGTGTCACCCAGGGAAGAGCACAAATAATTTGAAAAACTATATTCAATATGATTTTATATCTAGCAAATTATACAGGGAAGCCACATCTTTGTAAAAGCCTCGCTGGTGAGGCATGGACTTTTGTTTTGTTTTTGAGACCTAAGGGCTTGCTAAGTCATCAGTTGCCCTAGCAGGGCTAGAACTTGTGATCCTCCTGCTCAACCTTCCAAAGTAGTGCAAATAGAGTGAGCCACCACTCACCTTCCTTAACTTGAGAAATCAGGCTTCATGAGGCCACGAGGCATAAAGCACTGTGTAGCCCAGGCTGGCCTCCGACTCACAGCCTCCCTCCTGCCTCAGCCTTCTTCTGAGTGCTGCACTACAGCTGTGTGCTACCATATCTGGCGTGGATTTGTTTTAAAAAGCTGAGAAACTAGGGTTAGCAGCGTGACTTGCTGGTAGAGTGCTTGCCTACCTAGCAGATATTAGGCCTGGGTTCAATCTTCAGCACCACAAAATAACTAAATAAACAAGTAAAATTAAAAGCTGAGAAATCCTTGGGTAAATACTGAATGAATGAGCCAGGCGTGGTGGTAAATGCCTGTGATTCCAGTACTTGGGAGGCTGAGGCAGGAAGATCGCTGCCAAATTCAAGGCCTGCCTGGGCTACATAGTGAGTACAGGGTCATTATGAACTACAAAGCGAGACCCTGCCTCAAAAAGAAATTGAATGAATAAATGAATGAATGAATGAATGATGATTATTACCTATACTGAGCTCAGGACTGAGCATTTCTCTTATACCAGGCAGTATCTTATGTGTTCTTACTTTTAGGCAGTTCCCATAGTGCTCAAGAACTTGCTGCTCATGTGCTGGGAATGAAAAGGACTTACTTATGCCTCATGTCCCAACACAGCCTAACTGAGTTTAAGAAAGGTGACTTGGAGCCTGGAGTGGTGGCTCACTCTGTAATTCCAGTACTTCTGAAGGCTGAGGCAGGAGGATACAAGTTCTAGCCCTGCCATAGCAGCTGATGACTTAGCGAGACTTCATGTCAAAATAAAATATAAAAAAGGCCTGAGATGTAGCTCTGTGTAAAGGCTCCAGGTTCAATCCCCAGTTCCAGGATAAGTACAGGGTTACCTGGTCATTTTCTGACCTTCAGAAAAGACAGATGAATTATTTGCTGAAGACACTGGTCTCCATCCATTCAAGGTTCATTCATGGCTCAAGGTTGGGCTCCCAGAAATTCCTTGCCGAGTCCTCTCCTGCCACCAGCCCGCATCCCCGACCCTCATGTGTGCCTGGGCTCAGGTTCCTTCCTCCAGAAGCACCAGGCTCCCCTGCTGCAGAGCCTTGGCCAGCTGTGTAGTCCCAGCCCTCGGGCACTGGGTCACTCAGCACAGACACACCTTCAGTCCTTCCATCCCACAGGGTCTCAAGAGGCCTGTGTCCACGAAACCCATTTAGTCAGCTGTTTAACCCAAAGTTGTTCAAACCTGACTGATGCCTAAAGCCCTCTTTTCCTTTTTACTTCCCGAGGAATTAGCATTTCGTATAACAAATCTGGAGGTGGCCACACTAGAAAGTAAATCTAAGCGGCTTATGTGCCTATTTTGTGAGAGAAACCATGGGCCCGGGCTGAGCACATACCTAAAAGTATTTTCTCCTACCCCACCTTTGAGGCAGACATTAATTGGCATCTGAGAAAAGGAAGGCTCAGAAAAGGAGTGAGATCCTCCTCAAGATCCCAGAACGTGGAAGCTGCAAAGCTACGAACTGGACTCCAAGTCTGCCGACAGCTCAGGCCGCAGTCTTAGGGCTGCACTGTGCTAAGAGCTGGCTGAGAAGAGTGGTCTGGAGGCAGAGGGAGCCCTCAGGGTTCCTGAGCAGGAGAGCAGCCGGCATACAAAAGGGTGAGCCTGGGAAGGAGGCCTGCACCTGGTCCGCTGACTCTGCTTACTCACTGGACCACCTGGTAATAGCGCTGGAGGAAGAGGGCCCAGCCCTCGGGGCTCAGGCACAGCGGGGCCTCCACGTCCTTGTCGATGTCCGTGTGGGCCAGGTTGCTGAGATGCTCCTCACATGCACACAGAGCCTCGTCCACAAATTCTGGGGACACCACCACCGGCTTCTTTTCCTGCTTCTTAGGCTGCTTATCTCCTGCAGAGATAAGAAGGGGCCTGTCCTCCAACACTGGGATGGGCAAAGTGTCACATGCCACAGTCCCTGCTGCCCCAGGGCCTATCGTTTACCTGAGGCCTCTCCTAAAGACACCTGAGGTCCATTGTGAGCCTGGGCTCGCCACTCACCTGAGGCTTTACCCCAGATCACCTGCAACCTGAGTGCTTCCCCTTTGGCCCCACTGTCCTAGGCCCTCTTAGTCCCTTACAGCTCTACCCTAAATGTCTCCAAGGTTGCCACAGCACCTGTGACCCCAGCACACACCTGTAGCCCCTGTCTGTCATGTCCTGGAAGCCTTGGACTAGGCCAATGATGGCAAACCTTTCGGAGATAAGTACCCACAGTGGAACTCAAAACCCATTTTTTATCACAAAGTGCCAATACTGCAATTAAACCTCAATATTGAGGTTTAAATTTAGAAGTAACAACTCTACATTAACATCTTTTGTCTTAAAAGAAAAACAGATAACAGGTGTGCCACAGGTTCACCAACACTGGCCCAGGCAATCCCAGGTACACAGGATACCAAGTGTGAGACAGCTGCTTAAGTCCCAACTCATCAGAATTGCACCTACTCGCAGGGTCTTGAACTGCCAAAGCACTGACCTACACATGCAGTTACAAACCCACAAGTGACATGCCAGGAACTGACCCCTCACCCAAAACTCTGACTCCCCAGACATGGCAGGGCTTCCTGAATCCTGCTGGACAGTGGAGGCACTCAACCTCTGCAGCCTGACTCATGCCCAAACCCACCACCGTGGAAGGTTAAGTGCAGAGTGTCCACCACACACGAGTCCCTGTGCTCCCGATCCTGGTAGACAGTCTCACTTGTACCCAACACACCAGGCCAAGGAACAGCAATGTGAGGTCTCCTGCAGGAGGAGCAGGGATCTCTCTCCTCTCTAGAGTGCTGCCTCCTACTTTCCTGAATAACTGGCTGCTGAGCCCTGCATTATAGGACTAGGGGCATAGACACAGGAGCCAAGCCCAGAGAGGGAAAGAATAAGCAATGGGCTGGGCTGGCATACAGTGAGGGATGCCATGTTCCTCTACTCCAGATTTTCCTTGTGTCCTCAGGACTCCTGTGACATGGTCTCACCACCTCTTGCTCCTCAGAGGGGACCCCACACATCCTCATGTGCCCATCCAAGCTCATCCTCACAACAGGCCCAGGGAAGGCCTGACCAATGAACAAGTGGAAAGGAAGGCAAGGTGGGGCATGAGAGGGGTATGAACAGGCAGGAGACAGGAGGACAAAAAAGCAAGCGGATGGGCAGGAAGGATGAAGGGGGTGTGGAGCGGATGGCAGGCAGTGGATGAGGAGATGAAGAGATGGAGGTGTGGGTCAGTGAACAGATGGATGGACAGAGTGCTGGGCAACTGCCAAGTATGGACACTATGTGGACAGCAGTGGACAGATGTGTGGATGAGCAGATGAGGTAGGCAGGGGAATGGAACTACCATAGTACCTACCTGTGGCCTCTTCCTCTTCTGTCTGGACAGAGTACGACTTCCACTCTGACTTCACCACCAGCTTGAGAACGTTGCGGGCAGCTGTCAGCCAGAAGTCCTCTGCTTCCGGGGCAGGGGATACCCTGCTCAGCCCCTAGGCTCAAGGCCTGTTCTGATTCTGGAACCTGATCATGACTTGCCCCATTCTGGGTCCAGAACCTGACTTCACCTGTTCTGTCTCTAGAACCTGGCTCCTGTCTCAGTTACAGAATCAGACCTAGAATGTGACCAGACCTGGCAAATATTCTCTCTTTCCAGTCTGGCCTAGACCTGCTGTTCCTCACCTATCCTGATGCTTATTCTAGTTGGTGAGCCCAACCTTGACCCAAACTTTTCCAGGTCTGGAATACAATCTGAAACACAGCATCTACTCTGGTTCTAAATTCTGATCTGAATTTAGAACATACTTTGATCTTGGGACCTATTGTCTTAGGAACCCACAAGCCAACCACCTTTTTTCAGAGCTCCATCCAGCTAACAGAACTTCTTGTAGGCCAGGAATCCATGCTGGGTTCCAGATACAACTTCTAGAGCCTGCTGTAGAATATGAGCTAAGCTATTTGAGCTTTTCTAACAGTCGAGGCTGGCCAGGTCAGGCTCACTGAGGAAAGCATATTAAGGAGAGGAAGGGACAGGGAGAGAGGAGAAAATCCGTGGAGGCAGATAAGGGTGAGGAAAGGCCTTTGCTCTCTAGCGAGCCAGAGTGTTAGGCTCTGTCCTCCAGCCTGAGGGTTGTCACGGGCAGGGCTCACCTTACCTATGAAGGCTTTTTTGTCATCCTCAGCACCTAGGCGGTAGCACCGAGGGAAGAAGGAGTCCGCATCAGCCTCATCGAACCATGGCAGATTCCGGAGATTGAGACACAGACCCACCTGTGGAAACACCTGATGAGGTGGCAAGGCGGGGACTCCACACACAGCACACATCCAGACAGTGAGGCCTGACCTGCCCAGATCTATCCACAGACCTGTCCGGGGGCCCCAGTCCTTTCTTCTGTCCTTTGATTTCTGTAAAGACTGCCTCTTCAGCCAGCCTTCCCAGCTCACTCTGGGGAAAGCCCTTCATTTTCACCAAAGCCCTACAAGGTAGGCTCCTTGGGATTTTCATGGAAAAATGAGAAAAGTTCAGCCAGACCTGGTGGCACATGCTGTTAATCCCAGCATTCAGGAGGCTGAGGCAGGAGGTGCATGCCTTGGCCAGCCTGGGCTATACAGCAAGACCCTGTCTCAAAAAAACCTAAATTGGGCCAGGTATTTAGCTCAGTGGTTCCACCACCTTCCTTGCAAGCATCAGGTCTTGAGTTCAATCCCTGGTACAAAAAAAAAAACCTACCTAAATAAATAAAGATAAGAAAACCAAAGCTTGGAGAGGTGAAGCTACTTGCTAAGAAACCCGGGCAAGCTGGAATGGAGCCATCAGCAAGATGTGCCCTGCTCAGGAAGGGACTTTCTGCTCATGGTAACCAGGCCATTTCTGTCATTCTAACGACAGGGACCAGGTATCACGTGGGGCTTGGAGCTGAACCCAAGCCTACCAATGACTCCCTGTCTCACTGAGGCACAAAGCTCTTGCTCTCCTAAAAGCTCTCTGTGGGCACAGACAGCAGGGGGTGGGATAGTAGTCCAGGGCTGGGGTGCATGCAGCCCCACCCACTCCCAAGAGCCTACCTTTGTGGTAAAGGAGCCAGCTCGGGCATAGTGGTTTATCATCTGATCCTTGGCAAGGAAGCGACAGTCCAGCACATCCCGTCGAGTGGTCCAGATGAGGTAAGGGGTCTCATTCCGAACCATGCGGGACTGGGAGGGAGGAGGTAGACATGGGGAGGGGAGCAGGGAGGAGAAAATGCTGCCCAGGAGGCCTTGGGCACACAGCAGCTTGGGTAGAGTACAAAAAGACACCTCTTTTTGGGGCCCATGCTTGGGGAGCAGACAGGCCAGCTCCAAGTAGCCCTGTGCAGCAACTAAGCTATAAGGACATTACCCCTCACTCTAACCCAGGCCATCAGAATTTGCCCAGTGGCAGAACACACTGCAAGCAGATGGCACACAGCATGTGACAAAGGCCCTCTCACGGACCCCACAGCTCTGTCCTTCCTGCAACCCGGGAGTAGGAATAACTAGGGACACCAAGCTAGGCCTTGCTAAGCACTTTCCAAGTCCTGACCCTTACCTGCGTCCTACAAGGTAGGTGCTACTATAATTCCCATCTCACAGTAAGGCAAGTGAGAGACAGAGAAGGTGATCTGCCCAACTTCACAAAACGGAACCACAGAAAGATGCCAGTATTCAACCCTTCCTGACATGGAAACAACAATGTCAACCAGGAGGGATTACACGCCTACAATCCCAGCACTCAGGAGGCTAAGACAGGATTGCTAGCCCAGGCTACACAATGAGTTCAAGGCCAGCCTGAACTACATAGCGAGACCCTGTCTCAAAAAACAAAAGCATGCAGGGGATATATAGCTCAGTGACACAGTGCCTGGCCTGGCAGGTGTCAGGCCCTGAATTTGATTCTGTGCACACACAAAAAAAAAAAAAAAAAAAAAAAAAAAAAAAAACAACCAAAAAAAAACAGCTAGGAAAAAAACAACAAAAACCAACTTCAGAGTTCAACTCATCGCATAGCAGTGCACGCTTCAAATTCAGCTCACATGAATGTTCTCCACACTGTCACCCCAGTTATTCCCAGAGCCTTCAAGTCCCTCCCTGCAGCTTCACAAGCCAAGGATGGAGGAGAAGATGAACAAGAAGCCTTCACCAGGGAGGGAGTCCGGCCACACAGGTGATATGCCAGCCTACCCAGCCTTTGGAGAAGCAGTGCGTTTTTATACAGAGGCCCCAAGAAGGACTTGTCTGAGGTCACCCAGCTGGACACCTGCACTCTCCTTAATACTTTGAAAGCCACTGCCAGCACCCTGCTTCATCTTGGCCCTCACCATTAAAGCATGTGTCCCATCCAAGTCATGGAGCTCCAGAAAGCCATCGAAGTCCACCAGCTGTGGTAGCTGGAGTGTCTCATCTTCTTCTTCATCTTCTGTGGATGAAGAGCCCAGGCCTGATGAGACCCTGTTCCTGCCCCACAGCCTCAGCTGTGGAACAGTGCAACCAAGGGAAAGGACTCAGGAGAGAAGCTTTGGTACAGGGAGAGAACTGCTCACCATCTTCAGTGGTATCACTGTCCCCTACCACTGAGTTATCCTTCTGCAGGGGTAGCAGCATGGTGCCTGAGTGATGGACCATCTTCTTCTCCACCCAGCCCCTCCGGCGTAAGAGACCCCGGATCACGGGGTATCGGCCTTGGATCATAAAAATTTTCTTCTGCTGTAAGGTAAAAGATGGCATTTCTACACTAAGCATTGCCCAAGGGCCAGAGAGAAGACACATTGGTAAAGCAGTTATAGTCTCTGCCTGTAGGGAAGTTTTATAGTCCATCAGGAGAGACAGGACTGTGCATAGTATTATGTAGGGCACAGGGAAAGGGCACATTACTAGAACCCCTGCAGTGGGTCCTGGTCTCCTGTGAGCCACAACAGCACAAGGTGTATTAGTGAATTAAGACAGAAAATGAGACTTAGACAAGAAGCTCAGCTTTGGACCTGATCAGTGCTGCTCTGTACATCAAAGATGAAAGACAGACACACACCCCCCCCAAACAAGGAG
Source organism: Fukomys damarensis (assembly GCF_012274545.1). Lineage (NCBI taxonomy): Eukaryota > Metazoa > Chordata > Mammalia > Rodentia > Bathyergidae > Fukomys > Fukomys damarensis. Next base: position 71,369,152 of record NW_022900936.1, on the reverse strand, counting down.
AGTAACAGGTCACTCAGAGGGCAGGACAGAGATAATCCTACAACAATGAGGAATTTGTGTAGATGAAGATTATTCTCTTCAGGAGGCCTTCAGCTGGTATAATCCTGCCCTTGAGTGTCATAGAATCACCAGGACTACTGAGGTTTCAGCTGTGATTGGAGGCAAAAAGTTACGTTTTGACATGCCATAGCTGGCCTACAGACAGGAAAACTAGGCCTAATCATAATTTGATTATAAAATGATTTTCCCCCAAAATTATTTAGAATTGCTCCCGAAAGTATCTCATTGATGATTGTACAATAATATTTACAGATGCACTCAGGAGGCTGAGGCAGGAGGAACGCTGCAAGTCTCAGGCAGCCTATGTTACATAGTGAGTTCAAGGCCAGCCTGAACTACATAAAGACCCGTCTCAAAAAAAAAAAGTATGGATTACACTATATGTTGTAGGCACTTATATTTATAACAATATGCATGTTTAGTGGATACTGTTACCTCTAACTGATTACAAAACAGGCATAGAGAAAGTAGCTTGCCCAAGGCCACACCTGTGATTAACTGAAAGCAGAGGGATTTTTCTGGTTTTTGCTGGGGACTGAACACAGGGTCTCGGGGACACTACTGAGAAATGCACAGTGAAGGAAGGATGAAAGGAGCCACCAAGGTACACAAGCAGAAGGAAAGGCATGTTTGAAGACCATGGGGCTGGGTGTCACACAGAAGAAACTGAAAGCAGGATGCAGTAAGCAAGGTCTGTAGATGCGGCGGGGTGGGGCATTCATGAGGAGAAGGCAGTGGGTGGACTGTGGAGGGCCCTGCAGGACCTGAAACCTGGACCTGGATTGATTGATTGATTGATTGGTGCTGGGGATCAAACTCAGGTCCCTGTGCTTGAGGCAGCAGAACTCCTGAGCCAATTCCCGGCCCGAACTGTCAGCGTGAGGCAATAAAGCCAAATGCAAGAATAACAGTTGGAGGCTTTGTAAATCTGTCTTGCTATAATCTGAGAACAGAGAGGGAAACAGGGCCATTCAGGAGGTCCTTGCAATGTCTGAGGCTTGGAGGAGGGTGGCTACAGTGGGGACGCAGAAGGCGAGAAGGCTGAAAGTCCCCTTGGGGTTTGCAACCCCATAACCACCGGTAAAGGTGACGAATGATTTGCTGATGGGATTAGGGAGGGGTTGAAGGAGCAGAAAGATTTGATTTCCGGCTTGAGCAACTAAGAGATGGGAAATCAGACTGGGTGGGAATTCAGGTTTGAGCAGGAAAATTGGTATGGTTTGGCATGTGAGTCTGAAACGCCTGTAATCTCCCCCAAGAAGAGAGGTTAGAGGGCTGGGCCTGCTGGGTTTGGCTCCTGGAGGTTACCAGGGATTTTACAGAGCGGTTTCTGGTGAGAGTGGGGTGGGAAGGGCAGGCAACCAGAGGAGCAGTAGCAGGGGGCCAAGTGTCAGGAGAAGAGGGGGAGAAGGGCGCAGACAACTCCCACAGCAAGTTCTGCCCAGGAGGGGGCGCTACTCAGAGATGGGTGTGGGGCCAAGGGCCAAGGGAGTTTAGGTTTTTAAGGATGTGACAAAATAGCACATGGCGGCCCAGCCGCCCCCGCCTCCGCGGACCTTCACAGCTTTCTCTACGTGGATCTTGGCGTTTCTGAGCCGGCCCATGTGAGACGACTTGGAGAACCCGGGCCAGAGGACCAGGGGCGCTGTGGAGAGACGCAGAGGAGGGCAAGCTGGGGTCACCAGGGGGGTCACTGAGCCCCCCCCTCCGCCCTCTCCCCAAGCAGCCTCACCGTCCCTCAGAGCGCAGTCGTGCAGGGACCGGGGCTCTAGGGTACCCGGGACGCAGGC
>NW_022900936.1:71362362-71366807 GCF_012274545.1 Fukomys damarensis | reverse complement strand
CCCCAAGCCGCGCGTCCCAGACCCCGTCCCTTGCGTGCCGTCGCCTTGGAAACCACCTCTGGCACAATTAGAAGCCGGCAGCCGGTTCGGAGGCCGCAGCCTGGGACAGAGGAGCGAGGGCTCCCCGCGGCACCCGGCTGGCGCGCAAGGCATCGGGTCAGGATCGCTCTGAGTTGTTTTTCATGTGCAACGACCCTGGGACTCGAGTTCCATCCTATTTAGTGGACCCCGTACCGTACTGTCGAGTGGGCCAGGTGCTGGCGTCCTGACTCACCGAATTTACAGCCCCTATGGCGCGGGGAAAGGGAAGCAAGATCAGAAATAAAATAGCTGCTGGTGTAACGATGAATGAATGAAGCCGAGAAAGGGCGGAGATTCGCTAGTGTAAGAGGTAAAAATATTTTCATTGATCCATGTTTCATTAACCAATCTAATAAGCCCTTAGACTTAGCGAGGTCAACTAGCAAAGACAGGCAAGCTGAACAAAAGAGACTAACTCCAGGGCTATAAAGATGCGAAACAAGTTTTCCTGAATCCTGGGAAGCCAAGCTAAAAAAAAACACAAACAAACAAACAAACAAAAAAAACAAAGAAATGGGAGGAGGAGGGGATAAAGGAACAGTGAGATTGGGGAAGCAAAAGGTACAGGATGAATCACACTACAAGCTTGGGCAAGTCTCACATCCACCTCTGAAGAGGGGAGACTCTTCCTGAGGGAACTAAAAGGCAGCCAGCAGGTGGGGGAGCCTGGTGGGGATGGGAGGGTATTGGGGATAGAGCCTGGGCCATATGTGGGGCAACACAGTGCCAAGCACAACCCTCTCAGGAGCCTGCAAGTAAGAAAGGGCCCGAGTCTAGAGGTGTAATATACTGGAAGCTGTGCTCCAGCCCCCAGGCCTAGACTGGGAAGGGATCTTTTTAGAGGCAGTGGCAACATATTTTCCTCAAAAATTATAGGGAGATAAGGCTCCAAGATGTGAATTTGCCACAAAACACAGTACAAGCACCACTGGAACCCACCTGGTCTCTCAACTTTTTGAGACAGGGTCTCAACATGCATTTCAGGCTGGTCTTGAACAGTGTATCCCAAGCTGGTGTCAAACTCAATGATCCTCCTGCCTCAGCCTCCCAAGTGCTAGGATTACAGGTGTGACCCAATGGCCAATTTAAACACTCTATACATCATGTACTGTTATCACTTATGGGTTGCCTGATCGTGTGCCATTAAACAGGCAGTTTGAGAGGCAAACTAGCTGTGAACCCAGCTTTGTTAGTCGCTGAGCAGATCTGCTCTCCAGTCAAGGTGGAAACTACCCCAACCACCTGTCCACCTGACCCCAGAGATTTACCTTTCCAACCAGTGTGGCTGGTAACTATACCCCCAGGAGAGAACTAGCTGCTTTAAAATCATCAAATTGGCTGGGCATGGTGGCACACACCTGTAATCCCAGCACTTGAGGGAGGCCGAGGCAGATTTACTGCAAATTTGAAGCCAGCCTGGGCTACCTGGTGAGTTCAAGGGGAACCTGAACAGCACAGTGAGACCCTGCCTCAAAAAGCAATAGAGCTGGAGATTTAGCTTAGTGGTACCACGCCTGCCTCACAAGCACAAGGTCCCAAGTTTGATCCCTGGTACCAAAACCATCAAATCTGGTTTTAGAAACTTTGGACCCCAGAAGAGAGCTTTGTGGCCCATTGGGTTCTGGCTGGCTCACCCAGACAGCGGTGTCCTGAGATGGTTGAGTGGCCAGCTGCCATGTCCTCATGGTCATCCAGCTTCACTCCCAGCACCTTTAACACTCAAGTGCCTGCATGGAGGTATAACTCAGCCAGCCAGGCAGAGGTCACAGAGATAATGTCATAAAGGGCGTGATAGTCGTTCAGGCTGCCCCCAACCCAACCCCTCTTCCCTTTACCATTACTTGTCCTCCCCTTTAAGAGATTTCTTGGGTCATCAGGAGGACAGTTTTTGGAAAGTTCAGCTCAAAGCCGGGTCCTTTCTGAAGTTTCCCTGACCCACCCTCTCATACATCACCTCCCCCACCCCGATTTCTAGTAGTGACTTTATAATAAATTCTCCACTGCACCTATTTACATGCCTCCCTCTTCTACCCCTACCCCCTAGCACAACATGGGGTACCAGCCCGGACACTGGCCTGAAGAACCACTAGCCACTGTTCACTCAGTGCCCATGCGGCAGGGACCGTTGGTCCACTTTCATCATCTCTACTTTATAGATTAAGAAACTGAGGCACAAAATACAAATGTGCCCAAATGTAGCAACAACAGTCAGGACTCAGACACAAGCTGTTTACTTCAAGGCATCAATAAAAAGGCCAGCACTTTCTAGAATAACTCTGATGACAGAAATAGGAAATATGTGCTGTTTGAGATGTTAGGTACAAGTCACTTGTAGCTACTGACCGCTTGAAATGCCACCAGCGGGACTGAGGAACCAGATTTTAAACTTTATTTAACTGTAATAATTTAGCCACATGGGGAAGTGATTGCTGCTTTAACACAGGCAGTTTACCCTTTTGCTCAGAGGCTGGAGGATCTAGAGCAAGCCATGCCATCTCCCAGAACCTGTTTCCTTAAACATGAAATGAGATCATTGTTTCTGAGGTTAAATCAGCTTTCAGCCTGAATGAGATTATAGTAAAACCACCAAAGCTCCGAAGGAAAAGACAGCATTTCCAGAAGTGATGGCGCTGGGACTGCAGAGGATGGGTCTCTGGGTTGGTTGGGACTTTCCTTGGGATACCAGTAGATTGATCCAAGATCCAAGTCTGTCTTGTGGGGAGAACTAGACCTAAGGACCAGCTGCATGGCCTCTGGATGAAACAGCCCACCTCCTTTTGGTTCATACACACAGATTACAGACCTCATGCAGCCCCAAAGGGCAAGAAGAGACTTTAATTAGGGGAGGGAGGAGCCACCAGAATCAGAAGAGACAGCGGGCACGGGAGCAGAGGAGCCACAGTGGCAGAGGCCCCGGCCAGGAACCTGGAGGACACTCACCTCTCGAACCTCTAGCACAGGCACTATATTAACAAGACAGGCGAGACAGTGCCCCTCCTAGCTGGGAAGGCATTGAATGGCCCTGCAGCAAGAGGTGGCCTGCTTTTGGGGCCCAGCTCCTAGGGGTGGCTGGTAGTCACAGATTCAGCCCTTATCCACAACTAGCATTGGGTAACCATCTTCAGGCAGAGCTCAGGAAGCTGGCAAAGGTTTCCTGCCACTTCTACTGAGTCCAAAGAGGCTTGGGAATAAGAGGACAAGGGAGAGAAACCGGAGTCTGAAACCTCCCTCTCTCCCCACCTTAGGTGGCACAGGGGAGCAAAAGTAGTCGCCTTCTGGCTCCAGGCCCGCCCAGACCCACAGCGACCAGTAAGGTACACTCACTGGGACCAGTCACAGCCACTGGAGGTGGAGGTTGTTTTTGTTAAAAAAAAAAAAAAAAAAGACAAAAAGGTTACAGTCTTCTACAAGCACAGAGTTAAATTTCAAGATGTTAAAAAACAAGTGTCCCAGCCCAGGGGACTGAACATCAGAAGCCAGCCTGACCAGGCACGGGTGGCCTTGAGGCAGGTCCACGCTGCTTTCTTGTCCAGCCAGCAAGCACATCACCCCCTCCCGAATCTGAGGCCCACCCTCCCCTGCTGCCAGCTGCCTGCTGCTGCTGCCGCTGCCACAACCGCCGCCGCCACTCTGGAAGGTGACTCCAGGACGCCTACGCAGAGACTTGCAGAGACACGTAGAAACACCGGGGAGGCTGAGGGGAAGGCCTCGAGATCCAGCCAGATGGTTTAAAACTGTCAAGAGAACCAAGAGCCAATGAATGGTGATTGTTCTGTCTCCTCCTGGGCCAGCCCCGGGAAGTGGACAGTGTAACAGCTATAGCCGTCTTCAGATCTGAGGGGTGAGCTTGAGACCTATGCCAATCCACAATGGGGACGCTTACTTCAGCTAGCCCTCAACAATGTCCCATAGGGCAGCAGCCTTTGGCCTAGCACAAACAAACAGAAGAGACCCTGGCCAGGTTGTGAAGGCAGTCATACGCCCTGTGAGACCATGCTGGATGAGTGGAGGGTGTTTCCCTTAGACGTGGGGACTCACATGCAAGGTGTGTTGAGGACTCGGCAACCCAGGGGGACAGGGCTTCAGGATCTGGTACGGTGTGTCATGCTCTGTGTGGTCTTCGATTAGGATAGGCCTGGTAATGTTTTCTGTCCTCAGTTATCCCCCATGAGGCCAAGGACAGAGCCTCTAGAGCTTTCAAGAGGATTGAACACAGCCCAAAGACTATGAAGCCAGGCTTGGTGGCAGATGCCTGGAATCCCAGTGCTATGGGAGGCTAAGGCAGTAGCATCACAAGTTTCAACCCTGCCCAGGCAAGTTAGAGACTTACTGAGACTGTGCTAGCACCCCTGCCACAAAACTTT
>NW_022900936.1:71350920-71360778 GCF_012274545.1 Fukomys damarensis | reverse complement strand
AAGAAACCAAAAAAAAAAAAAAAAAAAAAAAAAAAAAAAAAAAAAAAAAAAAAATTAATTAAAAGAAATGGAATTCTTCCATTTAAGGCATGAAGTTTCTTTCTAAGTAAAAGGAAATAAATCAAGTTTCAACAAAACCTATTAACAGGCCCAGTATGGTGGCACCCAGCACTGGGGTGGGTCAGGCAAGACTGCCCCAAGTTTGAGGCCAGCCTGGGCTACACAGTGAGTTCAAAGCCAGCCTGAATTTGTTACAGAAAGAAAACTTGTTACAGAAGAATCTAATCAAACAACAAGGAACACTGAATCCATAGAAGAGATGATGGGAAAGGAAATAAGACTGGAATCTTTCACTACTGAAGGATGTATAAGGAAGACAATTTCATTTATACTAGGTAGCCCTAAAAGTGGAATCTAAGACTGGGAGGGAAAGTTTGGCTCAAGATGAAGAACTTCGCCAATACTTCAGTTGTCTGATGATGACCGAACCTCTGTGTGGGATATAGTAGGTCACTAGGAATATTTCCACTTAACCTGGCAGGAGTGTATAGAGAGGATTGCAGTACAAAGCCAGGCAACAGCTGGCCCATGTTAACTGAGGTTCTTAAGAGACTACAATTCAGCTGGTGGCAGAGCTAAGAAAAGCTTTCTAACTAATTGCTTTTCTGGTACCGGGGATTGAACTTGGAACCTTGCACTTGCAAGGCAGGCACTGGAAACCACTGAGCTAAATCACGGGCCCTTCATTGTGCTCTTTCTACAGCTGGAGCCTAAGTGCCTGGAAGATGAGCAACACACTGACCAATTTCTCCCAAGCTTCTCATCTCCCATGCTACCATTCCCGTCAACTTTCAATCCAGAGAAGCAGCAGAGAATCTTGGTTCAAGAAATAATTCCAGCGACTGGGGATTTAGCTCAGTGGTGCCACTGCCTGCCTCGCAAGTGTAAGGTCCCAAGTTCGATCCCTGGTACCAAAAAATAAAAGAAAGCATTCCAGGCTACTCAGAAAGAATTCTGGGAATGAGGAGCATATGGGTCCAGTGTCTTACCTCAACTGGTTTCCTTCGAAGGATAAAGAAGTTCTCTGCTCGCATCATCATAAAGCGCATAAACTTGTGGCATAGTATCTTCTCTATCTCATCAGCCTGGTAGGAGCAGAGGAGAAAGACGATTCTCTAGAGTTGACTTTCTAGGCCAGTGGTGGCGAACCTCTGGCATGTGTGCCACAGCCTGTCAGCACACAAGCCAAGTCACCCCACAGCCAAGGGTTGGGCAACAGCACACTTAGAAATAGTACTGGCACTTTTCGATAAGTAAGTGGCTCTTGGGTTGCTGTTTAGGCAGTTGGTCTCTAAAAGGTTCACTGTCACAGTCCCAGGCCCAAATCCCCGTAACCTGGGTACCCAGTTTTCTGCAGGATTGGTGAAGATAGTGGTTGGTAATAGGAACAATCACTGCCTGAACTCTTGAGTTGTGGAGATTTGGCTGCCAAATGAAGGGAGGATCTACCTTAGGGCCCCCTTTAACTCAGGCCTCATTATAATCTCTTCCTCACCCATTCCAGAGAGCCAAATCTGGCAAACCGGAGGCATTTATTAGCTCTTTCAGAGTCCATACTTCTCTTCAGAGCTGTCTTTCCCTTTCTCATTTCACTACCACTACACTTTCCAAAGTCTGTGTGACACACACCTCCTGAGGGGTACAACTGCATACCGAACAATCCCCCAAAGGTTCTCTTTTTCCACTCTCCCAGCATTTCTAGGCAGAGCTCTGCAGCCAAGAACTAGATCAAGCAGAACACCTCAGCCATTACTTCAAATCCACTTCAGGATGACAGCAACTTTCTAAAGGCAACAGTGTCTAATAAGAATTTAGTAACATTGTTTGTGGTTATTATTTTTAGTTACCCTCTGTAGTGCCAATTGATACTATTCTTCCATTTACGGCATGAAGTTTCTTTCTAATTTAAGTAAAAGGAAGTAAGGCAAGTTTCAAAAACAAACAAACAAAAACACCTTTAACAGGCCCAGTGTGGTGGCATCCAGCACTGGGATGGCTGAGGCAAGATTGCCCCAAGTTCGAGGCCAGCCTGGGCTACATAGCAAGATTCTGTCTCAAAAAACAAAACAAAACAAAACACCCAAAAAATAACCCTATTTAACCCTTTTACAGTTTACTCCAGTGGTGTCATCTCCACAGGTGTCATTTCAGTTCTTGTCTGCACAAGATACGCTCATATGTATGTTTTACACTGATTATTTTTTGCATACTTTTAAAATTTAGAATGCTGTATTCACTTCTGATGTTTGTTTCTAGTGAGATCTAATTACTGGTTATTTTCTTTTACTAATTGGTTTGTTTTTTGTTTTTTGTTTTTTTTCTTTTTGATTTTTTGAGACAGGGTCTCACTATGTAGTTGAGACTGACCTGGAACTCACTATGTAGCCCAGGCTGGTCTCGAACTCACAGCGACCCTCCTGCCTCAGCCTCCCGAGTGCTGGGATTACAGGCGTGTGCCACCACGCCCGGCTGTATTTATTTTATTTGTGAGATATAACCTATAATTTTGTGTTATCATCTATAAAAACTTATTATAAGTACATTAGATATAATTTTTATACTTCTCCAGAACTCGGTGATACTCTTCTATCATATAGAATGGATATGTTTGGGACTCTGAGACTGAATAGTAAGGAAGTGCCAAAAGTCTGCAAAAGAAAAAAACAAAAAGGGAACAGTAGCATAGCAGACAGGAAAAGTCTGTGTTATAAAATGGACAGATAAAGGGCCGGGGATTTAGCTCAGTGGTTCCACCACTTGCCTCACAAGTGCTAAAAAATGACTCCATTATGAAATGGACTGATAAAAAAGATGTCTCCTTCAAGGGCCCAAGTTCAATCCCCAGTACACCCTCACCAAAAAAAAAGGCATCTCCTTATTTTCAACTATTCATATACAGGAATGACAGAATTGGGGGGAGGTACCAGGGATCAAACTCAGGACCTTGCACTTGGAAGCAGGCACCGGAAACACTGAGCTAAATCCCCAGCCTTTTTTTTTTCTTTGATACAGCCTTACTATGTAGTTCAGGCTGGCCTCAAATGTGTGGTTATTCTCCTGCCTCAGCCTCCTGAGTGCTGGGATTACAGGTGTGTGCCACCATTTCTGGCCATCCTGTATTTAAATAATTAGACTGGTAACTGCTTAAGTAAATAACCATTCAGGTGGTACAGAAATGTGGGAAGAATTATGAATTATGGAGGGGGTGAGAATAACAGACATCATGAGCTAAGGAAATGTACAAGAAGTGGCAATGTCTCTTAAAATAAGTGGCAGTTTCAGAAACTATCGATATCAAACTGGTATGGGTCTTGCTCATTTTTCTGAAGTGGACAAGTTCTCCATCTCTTGTTATGCTTTGAATTTGAAGTATCTACCCCATCTGGAAAGCAAATGGATCACGGGGGCACCACACTCATCCTCCAATGGGCTTGCAGTGCCACGCTGTTTGGAGGCGGCAGGTCACAGAGGGATGATCTGAAAGGGTGTGTGTCCCCCAGCTCCTCCCCTTTCGCCCTGCTTCCTGACTGCAATGGCTGGAACAGCTCTGCTCAGCTGTGACCTTCCCACCAGTTGGCTTCTGCCTCACAGCAGCCAACCATGGAATTGAGCTCAAAACCACGAGTCCAAATACACTCCTACTAAGTTGTTGGGAATGTATCCTAGTGATAAGAAACAGACTGACATCTGGAAATGGTTCTGTGATCTGACACTAAGCTGGTTCTGTGGCACTGAAAGTTACGTTTCCTGCATTCTAATCCAAAGCAAGGCCTAAAGCACGGAATTGCTGTCTCTTTTTATTGTACTGACCCACACTGGCAAATCATCTCCTGAATACGTTCAAGAAAGCAGACCCTAGGTTTTCTGGACCTTGAGTCTGTCACTCATCTAGATGGAGACCGCAGCTTGGAAGAGAGCACCTACCTAATGCTGGACCTCCTCTCTGGCAACTCACCTGCTTCACAGCAATGCTGACCCGGACAGAATTGATGGAGCCCTCAATCAGTACCTTTTCCTTCTCATTCCTGCTGATGGTGACGGGTTGTAATAGGAGCTCTTTGCTACTCCTGAGAGAGAACACAAAGTCACAGAGGCTTCTGTATTATAGAGAGGCAGAACAGCCAGGGAAGTGCCAAATCACTATCCAAGACAGGAGGAATCCAAGGAACGAAGATTCGAGCAAAGATGGCCCAAGATGAAGGCCAGGTTGGATGTGCTCCAGCAAACGAACACAGGCTCTGGAGTGAGGGCAAAAAGGTTTGGAAATTCAGCCTCCTGTTACCTTCCTCGGGCAAAGGACCCTATTAGATCTCAATTACCTCATCTGTAAAGTGACCCTGATTCCTATTTCACAGGCAAGAACTTGGAGAGATCAAAAAGGGTCAAGTGTCTGCTAGTGTGCCTAGCACACAGCATGAGCTTTACAAAGACAGCTGACTTTGAAAACCACAGACAAACCAATATACCTCTGCCTTAGCAATGAGGCTAAATCAATTTGGTGTACTTTTTTTTATTTTTAAAGGCTCCTGGGGGTCAAACCCAGGGCCTAATGCATGCCAGGCAAGTGAACCACCACTCAGCTATACTCCCAGCCCTGAATTGCTTTAATTATCAATCCAAAATTCCTCACTCATATACCACTGAGACCCTTATCAGCTCAGATCCCAAGCTGATGCCACTGAGTATGTAAGATATCTGTAAACGAAGTTAACTGTGGTTGACTATAAGTTGTGACCAGTTTAAAATGCTAGTGGAGCCAGGCATGGTGGCGCTTGCCTGTAATCCCAGCACTCGGATCACTGTGAGTTCAAGACCAGCCTCAGCTACACAGTGAGTTCCACAGCGGTCTGAACTACATAGTGAGAACTCAAAAAACAAAACAAAAAATAAAATAAATAAAAAGTAAATAATATAAAATGCTAGTGGAAATCATAATTTTAACAACACAGCACATTCTAATATTAGTTTAAAACTTCAAATCAACTCACCATTAATGTAACATAGATGATTTCAGTTACATATGTCCCAGGTTACATTTCAAAGGGGTGGGCTAGGAATGTAGCTTAGTGGTACACTGCTTGCCTAGCATGTCCAAGAACCTGGGATCGAATATTTTTTAAAATCAAAAGAATTTACGAAATGAAATGAAAACTAGGTAAGAAGAAAGCCATTCAAAATATGAGATATTGGGATTGCCTTGCTGGTTTGCTACTTTGCTCGCTTTTGCTGTCTTCTGCCTGCCAGGAACTGTTTCTCCTCTGCAGCAACCCCCCTGCCTTGAAACCAGTCAACTCTGAACTGAAATAGCTACAAATTATAAGCTCCTTTAAGGGAAAAAAAAAGGGATTATTTGAGGTAGGTGAGAGGATGGGGGGATCCTTGATCCATCAATTAGAAAACTATATAGAGATGGAAGCTCGGACTTTTGAAACTTGTAACGGGCTCACTACTACCACAGGAGATACTTCATCAACAGCCCTCCTCCGGGAGTCAGTCACACTTACGTCAAGCAATCTTGGCACAAGAGGAGCTTTTCCCCAGGATTTTGCCCCGCCAACCACTGACCCTATTTTCTTACTCCAAATCAGGAACCACTGTTCATCTGGCAGCAAGACAAAATACCAACCAAAGTTGACCTGACAATCACAGGATGCAGTTTCCTGGCAGCCCCTCGGCAGCACCTTACCTATATGCTACACCCTCGGTTCCCACCCTGATCCTTCCCTTCCTTACCTGACTTCCACCTCTGGCTTGTTGTGTCGTTCCACGACCTGGGAGGAGAAGTTCTCCAGGCAGAGGGCAGCCTGCAGCGTGGCCCGAACGGCACTCAGGTAGGGGCGGAGAGTGGCAGTCTGTAGGAAAAATACCAAGGGTTGGGAAGAATCAGTCTGCCTTGCCAAAATGACCAGCCCTGAACTCTAGCTCCCATGGAGCTAGCAGTAAGGGAGGCACCAGGCCTCAGATACCAGTGCAGGACACACTAGCCTCTGAAATGCCTTTTGTCTAGGTTCAGAGCAGTGGTTCTCAACAAGGAGTGACTGTGCCTACCTATGAATGTGTGGCAATGTCAGGGTCTTTCTGATTGTCCTGACTTGTGAGGGCTGCTGTTGGCATCAAATTGAGAGGAGGCCAGGCATGCTACGAAGGTCCCTAAAATGCATAGCCCTAAGTATCAACAGTGCTGAGGCTGAGGAACTCTGGTCCAGAGACAGGCAGCGATGTCCTTTACCTGCCTATTATGCCAACATATGCACAGGTCTACTATTAACCAGGATGGGAAGTCAAAGATGAATAAGATCATTTGTACCTTCAAACAGCTCAACCAGATAGGGAATATACAATATAAAGGAGGATAAAATGTGACGTAGTATTGCAAGTAATCGTTCTGCGAGAAAAAACTGGTTCTGACTGGAAATAGGATCAAGAGAATTTTACAATGAGAAAAAGTAAAGCTATTTTCTTAGAGAAAAATATAAAGCTTACATTCTCAGTAAAGGCATCAGTTTGAAGTTACACCAGTCAGTTTTATTACACTTTTACATTAATCAAGTTCTTTCTCATTCCAGGGCTTCACACATGCTCTCTCTGTGCCTGAGTCAATCATTCAGTGCTCAGCTTATCAGGAAAGCGCCCTCCTTCCTCAGAGTTGTTTCCTGACCTCTCATAATGCATTTATTATTGTTTATAATGACGCATACTTCACATCTTTTGTACCGTGATTTCCTCCCCCCAGACTATAAACCCTGTCTACACAGACGTCTACCTGATTAAATTGTACAGCTTGCACCTAACATATAGTGTCTTAACATTTTTCTGTAGAATGAAAAAATGTAATTACTAAAGCTAAGCCCCAAGCCGGTGTTGCACATACCTATAACCCTAGCACTTGGGAGGCTGAGGCAGAAGGATTGAGATCAGCCTGAACTACATAGTGAGATCCTATCTCAAAAAGAAAAGGGAGGGGCTGGAATTTAGCTCAGTGGTGCCTTGCCTGCCATCACAGCACAAGGTCCTGAGTTCAATCCCCAGTACCAAAAGGAAGAAGAAAGAGAAAAAAGGAAAGAAAGAAAATGTATAATTTTTTAAAAAAGAGAAAAGGGAAAAGAGGGGGGAAAAAAAAAGCCAGGTGCAGTACAATGGTGCACACCTGTAATTCCAGTACTTGAGAGGCTGAGGCAGGAGGATCACCTCAAATTCGAGACCAGTCTGGGCTGCATAGTGAGTTTAAGGCCAGCCTGAACTTAATGGCAAGATCTTGTCTCAAAAAACAAAGCAAGGCTACAACATAAAAGACAGAAGTTCCAGGAGTAGTCACTAGTAGAGTGTCTATACACGAGAAGCACTTTAGGGTGTACAAACCAGACTGCAGAGGTGGGCTGGGACAAGATCATAGGCAATCTTGGACACAGGCTACTGAGTTAGCTCTTCTTTTAATGTAGCAAGAACTACTGGGGCTTTCTGGGGAGGAAGTTACATGACTGCAGCTGCACAGTGGCTCCTCGGAGATCAGACTGGAGAGGGAAGTGAGACACACCAAGAAGTGGTTCTTACAGTCTATACTGGGTCAGTGGAGCAGACAAGCAGAAAGTATCACAGGGGTTGGAGTGACATCAGATACAGAACATTACAGAATAAAAAACTACTCCTGGGCCGGGGATTTTTAGATCAGTGGCACAGTGCAAGGTCCTGAGTTCAATCCCTAGCATCAAAATGAAACAAAACGCCCCCCTCAAACTACTCCCAACAGTCTGTGGCCCATTCATACAATAAAATACTATTTAGCAATAAACAGGAACAACGAATGACACAACATGAACGGATCTCAAATTTAAAAGCCTACGTCGTAGTGGTTAAGGATAACCTGGTGGTAGAATTCTCACCCAGCACGTGCAAGGTCCTAAGTTCAATCTCCTTCATACTGAAAAATTCGATATATATGGGAATCTGGGAAAGGGGAAATGATAAGGGAAAGACATCATTGGTTGTAAGAGAAGAGGTCAGAGGTGACTAAAAAGGGACAAGAGAAAACTTCAGGGGGAGATGAAAATTCTGGATCTTGATTATCACTGGTTGCACAACTATTTTTTTCAACATTCACAGACTTTCACAAATGAAACACAGTTTCATGAAATATCTCAATAAACCTGGATTGCTGGGTGAGGTGTAGTGTATTTGTACACCTAGCACTCAGGAGGCTGAGGCAGGTGGAACGGATACATAGCAATACCTTGTCTCAAAAAACAAAAAAACAAAAACAACAAAAAAGGGCTGGAGATTTCACTCAGTGGTGCCCAAGCCTGCCTCACAAGCACAAAGCCCTGACTTTGATTGCCAGTACCAAAAACAAAAACAAACTAAAAAAAAGACTTGGATTGCAACTTCAAGTCCCACCTGAGCAACTTAGCTTTATCTGAAAAGAAAAAAGGGGCTTGGGATGTAGCTCAGTAAACGAAGGCCCACAATTCAATCACCAGTACTGGCGGGGGGCACAGAACAGCGATTGAGCTCAGTGGTGCCTTGTCTGCCTGGTAACCACAAGGTCGGAGTTAGATCCCCGATAACAAAAAAAAAAAAAAAAAAAAAAAAAAAAAGTCGTGTCTTCAATGAGATGAAAGGCCCAGTTTTCAGATGAGGTATAAAAACATAAAGTTAGGCAAGATACGCAACAAAGAATGAAGAGCAAGTTTAGAAAAGGGGAGTTTACAACTACAGATCTAATTTCAAGATGTCTTCAAAACAGCCAGGTGAACCTTGAAAGAGAACTAGGAAAGCAGAGGACGGAGTTACCATAAAAGGTCATCTAAACCTGGAAGTTAGATAAGTATCACCAGAAAAAACGCTAAGAGGGGAGGGCGGGGGGCCAAGTTACAACTCCCAGGAATGCCCAAATAATTCGAACTGGAGGACTCCCAGGAAGAGAGGGATCAGTAGCAGCAGTTTCTACACATAGTGAGTGTAACAGGATCTGGCTCTGACCAGGAGGGAACCTGAATGGAGACAGGAAAAGATTCTTCACTTGGGCAGAGGCAAGCTGGGGATAGGACAAGAGGCTATGGAAAAGAGAATACTTGTATCTGGAAAACTGGGGTCCAGAAGGCAGGAGAGGACGTGGGGGTGTGGTCAGCGGAGCCCTACCCTGGACAAGGAAATACTACACACCTCTGCGGCCCTACGAGGCCCATTACGTGCCTCCGACACGCTGCCGCAAGCCTGAGCGGCCGGCTCCCGCGCGCCTCAATTAACTTTCCATACCTGTCCTGGACCCGCGACTGGGAGCCCCCAAGCCTGCCCCTGGCCAGGAGTCCCCCCAATCCGCCCCTTCCTCTTTGGTCTTCTCTGCCCCACCCTTTCTCCCACCCTCATCGTGCTTGCACACTCTCTGGCATCCCTCGGCCCCCGGCCTCACAGGCAAGGCCGCATCTGCCCCAGACCCACAGCCCTGAGATAGAACAGACAGGGTCCCTGGCCGGAGCCGGCTCTCACCATCGCGGGCGCTGGCTGGGCAGGAAAGCGGAAGTGCGGAAGTGGCCGGCGCGCGACGCCTGCCCGTTTGGGCCACGCAGCCGCAGTCTCCGCCCGGGCTTCCGGGCCGTACCATCTGTGTTCCAAGAGGGGACGTTAGAGTTTAACAACAGTGGGATCGTCAGTAAATGCTCACACTAGGACTAGCTTGGTATTCTAAAAATCATAATGTGATAGACTACTACTCAAACTCCTCCGATATTCATGCACCTTTCGCTTTGGTCTCCTGCTTTTTGTCGTCGTTAACCCAGGCTCCCCCCAGCCACGCAATAGTGT
>NW_022900936.1:71340488-71350557 GCF_012274545.1 Fukomys damarensis | reverse complement strand
GCGGAGAGGAGGTAGAGGGGCGGGGGCTGCGTTAGGGGCTCTCTAGGGGACGGGAATCCTAGGGCGGAACCTTGGGGCGACCCACGGGTGGGGACAGCCATTAAGCAGTCCTCCTTCTTCTGTGCCAGGCACTGAATTGGGCTCTTGAGCAACATCTCTTAATCCTCAGAACGTCCCGGGGAGGTAGGTACTGGTGTTATCCCCATTTTACAGATGCACACTTACTATGGGGAAGCATAACTTTTGTCTCCATTTTGAATACAAAAACCGAAACTCAGGTTAATTAAGTTCAGGGAGACCCATGAGAAGAGGACACGAACTGTCTGGCCTATGTCCCAAACCACTCTTAGGGGCATGGAGAGGGGAAAGGGTGGAGTGGGGTGCGCAAGGAGTCCCCAGAGCGCAGAGAGCAGTCAGGATATGCTTAACATCCAGAGGCTTAGGAGGGCTTTGGAGAAGAAGATAGTGGCAGAGCATCAGGAAGATAGGCACAGTGGTATATCTTGGTGGTCACAGCTGCAGACACAAAACTACCTGGATTCAGGTTCTCAGTTTCTATCTTTGTAAAAGGAGACTATGGTGGTTCCTGCTCATAGAGTTGTGTGAGGAATTCAGGGAGATAAGCTCAGCACCTAACCTGATGTGCACTTGGTGCACTGTGATTCCAAACTGTGTTGTCAGCAAGGGTGCCAAAGCATGGATTTCTGGATTGAGCCTGACTCCTGTGGAAGGAACCTTGGGACTTTCTCATGCCGCTTTGTCTCCACCAATGGCCTTCTCTTCAGCTCCACAGGGTCCCACCTCCTGGGCCATGAGTGAGCTGAAGGACTGCCCGTTGCAGTTTCACGACTTCAAGTCTGTGGACCACCTGAAGGTCTGTCCCCGCTACACAGCAGTGCTGGCCCGCTCTGAGGACGATGGCATCGGCATTGAGGAGCTGGACACCCTACAATTGGAGCTTGAGACCTTGCTGTCCTCTGCCAGCCGGCGCCTTCGTGTGCTGGAAGCTGAAACCCAGGTGATACCCCAACTAGGGGACATCACCAGCGATGGACTGAGTCAAGTTACGGGATGGGTCATGAGTTTAGCTCCATCTGCTGAGGTTGAGGAACTGATAGGAAGAGAAAGAGACTGAGATTGGACTCCTGTAATACATAAAATACACATGAGCTGGGCGTTGTGGTGCGCGCCTGTAATCCCAGCATTTAGGAGACTGAGGCAGGAAGGTCAACCCTATGAGTTCCATGCCAGCCGGCGCCTTCGTGTGCTGGAAGCTGAAACCCAGGTGATACCCCAACTAGGGGACATCACCAGCGATGGACTGAGTCAAGTTACGGGATGGGTCATGAGTTTAGCTCCATCTGCTGAGGTTGAGGAACTGATAGGAAGAGAAAGAGACTGAGATTGGACTCCTGTAATACATAAAATACACATGAGCTGGGCGTTGTGGTGCGCGCCTGTAATCCCAGCATTTAGGAGACTGAGGCAGGAAGGTCAACCCTCCATGAGTTCCATGCCAGCCTGAAGGACATATCAAGATCCTGTCTCAAATGGGGGGGGGCACATAAATTTGTGTGGTCCTCATCCTAACCACCTTTATGTTCTGGATTCTGTGTAAGTCAGCAGAGAAATGTCAGGATACATTGATACAGCAGGGAATTTGCAGGTAAAGGGAATGGGGAGACCTGGATTTGAACTGCACCTTAGGTACTTATCAGTGTTCCTATTACCTGGGTACGTGACTTTAAGAAAGTTACCTTATGCCTTTGAGGCTCAGTTTCCCTGCTGTCACATTGGGCTGAACAATAGAAACTACCTTTATAACTTTAGTGAGAAAAAAAAAAAAAAGATTGTCTGGGCTTTATTGGCACAAGCGTGTAATTCCAGCTACTCCAGAGGCTGAGGCAGAAGGATCACAAGTTTAAGGCCAGCCTAGGCTATGCAAGGCTGGCCTAAACACTTGGAAGACCCTGTCTAAAATCAGTGAATGAGGATGTAGCTCAGTATTCCTTGAGTTCAGTCCTCAGTACTGTAGAAAAAAAAATTTTTTGCAAAGGCTTAGCCAAGTGTCTGACACTAAGAAAGCAATCAAATATTATTTACTGGTACTATGACTATTTTTATTCACTGCATGAACATTCCCTGAGCCCTGTGTGCCAGCCACTCTGCTGGATCCTACTCTTGAGCAGGATGGTAAAGATAAACATCCTGCTCTCCGATAGCTTATAGTCCACATGAGCAGTACGCAGGTGTGCTGTTCATTCCAGTATGTCCAGCTATGCAATTGGGTCTGCAGTGGGCGCACCAGGGGCCAGGGACTCACAGAGGAAGGAGGTGCCAGTTCAGTTGGATTTCAGTGGACAAATAAAATTCACATGTCCCTGGAAAGCTGTGGAATCTTTCAAGGAGGGCTATGGCACAGTCAGTTATATTTTAGCCTCTTAAGAAGCAGGTAACCAGTGGGGAAGAGGTGTCCCAGGTGATGTTTGAAGTGAAGATTTGCTGGAAATCTTGCTTGTGTTCACCAGAAAGTCCCAACTAGCATATTTAGCAGGGCTAACAGGCATGGGTGTCAATCCTTACTTCTGTGCTACACAGTTTGTGACTAGCTGGGGTGAACAGAGGTGAGTTAGTACAGACAAAAAGTGAATGGAAGGGTGAGAAGTGTGTGAATAGAATTCTGTGGAATGAGACAGGGCCACAGAAAAAAGGCTGAGTTTTCAAAAATGAATAGGAGTTTCTTGAGCAAAAAAAAGACAGGGAAAGACCTTGGAGCCACCTTGGATTCTCATCCTTTATTCACTGGGGGAAAAGAGTATCCTGTATTTTCCCTTCTTCTCAAGTGACAGTCTGTACTTTTCAGATCCTCACTGACTGGCAGGATAAGAAAGGTGACCGGCGACTCCTGAAGCTGGGTCGAGACCATGAACTTGGAGCTCCTCCCAAGCATGGGAAACCCAAGAAGCAGAAACTGGAAGGGAAAGCGGGACATGGGCCAGGCCCTGGCCCTGGGCGACCCAAATCCAAAAACCTTCAGCCCAAGATCCAGGAGTATGAATTCACTGATGACCCAATTGACGTGCCACGGATCCCCAAGAACGATGCCCCCAACAGGTTCTGGGCCAGAGAACAGAGGGGAGCCAGAGCAGGGTTTTGGGATTCTGGTATCGGAGGCTTGCTGGGGTGCTGAATTGAGGCTGGAGGGGCACAGGGTACCCACTCTGGTTCTGCTCCTCCCTACAGGTTCTGGGCCTCTGTGGAACCCTACTGTGCCGACATCACCAGTGAGGAGGTGCGCACACTAGAGGAACTCCTGAAACCCCCAGAAGATGAGGCAGAACATTACAAGGTAGAGATCCGGGGCCTGCACAGACATAGGAGGCCAGATAACAAAACCTTCTTCTGCCTTCACCAACCCCGCCCAGCCTCCTGGTGGGCTTCATTTAATCCACTGAGACACCCAGGCTTAAACTCACCACTTCTGGTATCGCCTGGCTTTGGCCCCCTCCAATTGGTCACCACAGCTTCAGGCACCTACACCAGTGAGGTACACTCTTGTCCCTTCCCCTCCATCCCCTCTGCTTTGGTTTAGTCCCTCATGATCACTTATCCAAAGAGCCTTTTAATGTTCTCCCCACTTTTAGGTCTCCAGAGGGATTTTTCTTCCTTTAATATAGAAAAATAGCCAGGCGCAATTGTGCACACCTGTAATCGAAGCTCTATGAGAGGCTGAGGCAGGACTTAGTGAAACCCTGACCCCCCCAGAATAAAAAAGAGCTGGGGTGTGCTGCAGCACAAAGGCCCTGTGTTCAGGCTTGCAGTGCTCTACAGCTGGGCCTGCAGGCATGCATCGCTGCACCTGGTTTAAAACGTTTTTAAGCTTCAAGCATGGTTCTTTAAAGTGCTGTACTACAGTTAAGAAGAGCCCCCAGGGGTAGAGCTCTCCCATAAGTCAGCTGCCATTGTCACGTGGGCTCATGACATAGATTCCTGGAGTCTTTTGGCTCCTGCTAGCCACAGATTGAGCCTAAGTTCCTCTGTGTTTAGTGGCATGGCCCCGTGCCCCTCCATTTTCATATGACAGGCCCTAGGTTTAATCTGTGGCACCAAAAGCAAAAAAAAACAACAGTAACAAAATTATTTGGGAACTGGGGATGTGGTTCTGTCGTAGAGCTCTTGCCTAACATGCACAAGGCCGTGGGTTCAATCCCTAGCACCACAATTAAATAAACAGTCCATGTAGGCAATAGTAAATTCAAGCAACACAAGAAATAATTCCTTCTCACTCCTGACCCAGAGGCCTTCATTTTTCCTTGCTAGAAGCAGAAGCTGTGACTAAAAGAATATGAAAATGTGTGACTATTTTACCTATATCTTGAAATTGTTCCATATCAATTTTTCTGTGTGTTCTGGTTCTTTATGAGCCTAGCTCCCTTACTAGGAGAGTAAGTGTGGAGATTTTATCTCTTCTGTCCCTTCCGACCTGTATGTCCACCAGCCCTGGCCCTGGGCTAGGGCCTAGGGAGACAGATAAGTGAATGAGCAAAGGAGGAAGTGAAGGGAAAGCTTCTGGGCAGTGCTGAGCTCAGGGTAGGGCCTGTGCTGTGCACTCCAGAGCCAAAGGCTGATCCTCCCCACAGATCCCGCCTCTGGGGAAGCATTACTCCCAGCGCTGGGCCCAGGAGGATCTGCTGGAGGAGCAGAAGGACGGGGCCCGGGCAGCAGCTGTGGCTGACAAGAAGAAGGGTCTCATGGGACCACTGACTGAACTGGACACTAAAGGTAAGCCCCTTCCCCCTGCCCATGCCAGGCTAGCACTTGATTTCTTAGAACTTCATTCACCTATTGTCCGCTTCTCCGCACACTCAGATGTGGATGCCCTGCTGAAGAAGTCTGAGGCCCAGCATGAGCAGCCGGAAGATGGGTGCCCCTTTGGCGCCCTGACACAGCGCCTCCTGCAGGCCCTGGTGGAGGTGAGCACTCCAGCTCAAGACAGAAACCAGATTTCCTTCCTGTTTTAACACTTAATAGCTCAATGAGCATTCACAATTGAGTTTGTGTCACCAGCCTGGAGATCACAAAACACTACCATGTCCTAGAAGCTATTTTCATACCCCTCCTAGTCTCTGACCTCCCTGGAGGTGGCTACTCACCCAGTTACTCTTGCTACACGTTGACTAACGGTGGGTCCCTGTACAGTCTCCTTTCCACACATCCTCATACCAGAGGCCAGGACAGTGGTGGCTCCATGTCACATACGATGAAATGGGCTCAGCAAAGGAACTCTGCTTAATGTCACACAGCTGACAAACCTAGTAGTATTCAGACCTTATCTTCAGGGTCTTCATCCTTACACCCGCTTCCTGGAGTTCAGCAGACCATCTCACCTCATTGTGACTCACATTTTTCTTTTGCCCCAAACACAGTATTTTATTTCCCTCTGATTACCAGAAAGGAGTAAGGAAGGTCTCTGCCTCACATCATCAGAAGCAGATCCCACCTGATGATGGCTTTGCATTCTGGGTGTGATTACCACTCCAAGAAATTGAACAAGAAGAGCTGGGTAAAATCCCAGCTGCTCAGAAGGCTATGGCAGGGAGATTGTGAGTTTGAAGCCAGCCTGGGCAATTTAGTGAGACTTTATTTCAAAAATTATTTTAATTCCCAATGGTAGGGGGGAAAAAAAACAAAACAGAACAAGAGGAGTATGTGAAAAGCTTTTTGGTCTGTGACTAGCTGTGGCTCTTCTTTCTTGATCTCTCTCTGCACTGAAGAGACTGTCCCAAGACAGCTGATTGAAAGGAAGCCTGGGAAATGTAATGCAGCTCAGCTTCTGTGGAAAAAGGAGAGCATGGTATCGGGACAGCTTGCAGCCCCTTTTCCTTGTGCTTTGCACAGGGCTGGGGGCCCTGCTTAGTGTACCTCACCTGTTCCCATTTCCTTTACCGAGGAGTACTACAGTCTGTCTTCTGCATTCCCTTTGGGTGTCAATACCAAAAAGAAAGAAATATCTAGCAAGCCTTCCCGGAAGTGGTGGGAAATATTACAGGGTATTTCTGATCTGTGAAGGCTGTCCATGTAGGTCAGGGAGGAGTAAGAAAATGGAAACACTATAGTTCTTTCTCTCTCCACCCACTGCTGTGGTCTTGTAGGAAAATATTATTTCCCCTATGGAGGACTCTCCCATTCCCGATATGTCTGGGAAAGAATCTGGGGCCGACGGGGCAAGCACCTCTCCCCGAAATCAGAACAAGCCCTTCAGGTAAGTGATGTCCCAGCTACACTCACAGCTTAGCCATCTTGACAGGAAGTCTTTAATGGAGAGGCTCAGGGCACTCTAGTGACTGCTGGAGTGCTGGCCCAGGCTGTTACACATGTAGGCTGAGTACATAGTGGTGCTCATGTAGGTGACCTAGATATCCAACTGAAAGAGAGTGACTCGATAAACTGTCATGCTGTCTTATGGTGAAATAGCCTGCAGCTTCAGTCATATCAGAGAAGCATGCCTAACTGACATAAGAGGGTGTGGACAATAGGGTACCAGATAGGGAAAATTCATTGTAGCCCAGTTCAGAGAGTATGATCCTATTCTTACTTAAATGTCAGTGTGCGTACATAGGAGAAAAAACCTGGAATGGTATATAGCAAAGTATTAGAATTAATGCTAACACAATCTGAAACACACATGTATTTGGGGGTGTGCCACAAACAATAGAAAGGTGTTTGCTAGCCTCTGAACTCTGGGAACCTCTGAGGGTCCTCCACCAAGCCAACCCTTGAGCTCAGGGGCTGCTCCCTGGATTCTGAGGAGCCTCCTTGCTCACAGCGTGCCACACACCAAATCCCTGGAGAGCCGCATCAAAGAGGAGCTGATTGCCCAGGGCCTGCTGGAGTCTGAGGACCGTCCCGCAGAGGACTCAGAGGACGAGGTCCTAGCTGAGCTGCGCAAACGGCAGGCAGAACTAAAGGCGCTGAGCGCCCACAACCGCACCAAGAAGCACGACCTGCTGAGGTGAGTGTGAAGACAATGGGCCAGGGCTGGCCAGGGAGCTGTTGGCCACCATGGTCGTCTCCTAGGGCTCTGACAGGCTCTTGCACCCCCTGACTGGACCTGTGCGTCCCCAGGAGATCCTTGAGGAAATACGGTGCTGGGAGCCACCCCATGGGGCACATTCAGATTCTCAGCCTACGAGTGGGGCACAGGCATCTAGCATGGACTGATGGGAGTTTTTCATGTGTAAAAAACATAAAATTTATACTCCTAGCCATTTTAAGTGTACAGTTCAGTAGCGTTGACCATATTCATGTTGTCTGGTTTATTTTTTAAGTCTTTTCAGTTGTATTTTCATTTTTCCTCACAGTTTCATTTTATGAAAAATTTTACACACAAAGAAGATCAGAGAGAATGTAATAAATACCAGTGTACTCTTTCTGTAGACAGATCAGCTATTAGCATTTTGTTGGACATTATATTTATTGGTGTTTTCAGGAATCAGTGTCACTCGTGTTACAATGGTTTCTGTCCGTTTCACCCTGCACTGGTCACAGCAAGGGTACAGGTGACATTTGGAGGAATGCAATAGTGTGGTAGGAGCTGCCCATCCATTAGGGAGATGAACAACTCAAACAAGACTCCTTGCTTCTCCATATAGGTATGTCTTAGCTTCACGCAGCACCGACAAGGCAGGGCACACTCTTCATCTGGCCAGCTCTTCTGTCTCTTCTGGCATTGTGCTGTGGTCTAGGAGGCTTACAGGCTACTGGCAGGTGGTCAGAGAGGACCTGCCTTGTGAGAGGTCTGGGAGCTGCTAGGGCCACAAGGATGAGAGGAACCAAAGTGTGCTGAGTACCAACTGTGCAAGGGACTTCTGGGCACCTCTTTTTTACTCCACAGTGACCCAGGAAGTAGTGCTGCGTAGCTGTTTACTGAGGAGATAAAGGCCTAGCAAAGTGTTTTGCTGGTCACAAACCCAATATACAGCTGAGACCTGAGCCCCAGGTTGAATAAATCCAAGCCTCTTTCTAGTCCACATTCCCTCTGAAGGGCAAGAAAAGGGAATATGGATGAAAGAGGCACTGAGAAAAAGGAGCAGGAGAGGAAGAGAGAATAGTAGGGATATGCAGTTACAGAAGTAATGGGCAGTGGAGAAGTGGCCAGAGTACAGCCCCTAACCTGCCTGCTGTGGACCATCTGTAGGATGCTCCCTGACTCAAGCAGAGCTGTCCTGGAAATGAACCAATTGGTCCAGATCTTTAGGTGACCTTCAGTCTCACTATCAGTGGGGCTTAGAAGTCAGGACACACACACATCCTCACTCCACCCGTCCCCCCAGATCCTCCTGTAGGCCTGAGGCTGAGTGACTTAGCTCGCTCTGGAATGTGGATACTGAAGTAAGTGGGCCTTCTGCTGGTGCCAGACAGTTTTTAAATAACATTCTTTAGAAACAGTTTGGGATTGGCCTACTCCAGATCTCCATTAAGTGTGCAATCTTCGGGTATTTCTGGTCATCTTTGAGCCTCACTGGTAACATGGGAATAATAGTTCTTATTTTGCAGGATTGTTATAAGGCTTAACCATGTGTGTTTGGGGTTTTTTGAGGGTACTGGGGATCAAACTCAGGACCTTGTGCTAGCGAGGCAAGCGGCAGAACCACTGAGCTAAATCCCTGGCCCCATTTTTGAGTTTTTTGAGACAGGGTCTCGCTATGCAGTTTAGGCTGGTCAGAACTTACTGTGTAGCCCAGGCTGGCCTTGAACTTGCAGTGATCCTCCTGCCTCTGACTTGTAAGTGCTGGGATTACAGACATGCACCACCATTCCCAGCTATGTGTGTTTTAAAAGATGTCATTTTCTTAGATGAGTTTTAAATTCACAGCAAAACAGAGTGAGGTAGAGAGATTTCTTGTAAACCTCCCTGTATCCATACATGCATTGAACCCAAAGCCTTGGACATGCTAGGTAAGTGCTCTATCATTGTGTACAGTCCCAGCCCTTTAATTTTTTTTTTTTTTAATGGTGTAGAGGCTGGGTGTGGTGGTGCACGCCTGTAATCCCAGCACTTGGGAGGCTGAGGCAGGAGGATCACTGTGAGTTTGAGACCAGCCTGGGCTACACAGTGAGTTCCAAGTCAGTCTCACCTACATAATAAAACCCTGTCTCAAAAAACCAAAAATATAAAATAAAATAAAATGGCACAGGGCTAGGAATTTGGCTCAGTGGTTCTGCCATCTGCCCCACAAGTGCAAGGGCCCAAGCTCAATCCCCAGTACCAAAAATAAATAAAAATAAAATGGTGCAGCTCAGTGGTAGAGCAGTTGCCTAACATACCCAGTATCCTTCCCCACAAAAAGTACCTATCACATAATACCTCATGAGCACGTTCAGTGATGTGGCACTTCGCTCTGCTGGTACAGAATGGCCCAGGGAATGCCAGCCTGGGACTGTGGGGGTCTATCTGCAGGCAGCAGGGGTCCCACTCTGGAAGTGGCTGGTTGGTCCCCACAGGTTGGCAAAAGAAGAGGTGAGCCGGCAGGAGCTGAGGCAGCGAGTCCGCATGGCAGACAATGAGGTCATGGACGCCTTTCGAAAGATCATGGCTGCGCGGCAGAAAAAGCGGACACCCACCAAGAAGGAAAAGGATCAGGCCTGGAAGACGCTGAAGGAGCGGGAAAGCATCCTGAAGCTGCTAGATGGGTAGCCCTTGCCCTGCCTCAGCTGTTTTCCCTACCCTGAGGGAGGCCCACTTCCTTCTTTGGGTGCCAGATGCCTTGCTTGGCCTGGGCTTCTCAGGTCTGGCGAAGTCTGTGTGGTCTGGAGGGGACTGTGGCCCTCTTGACTCTTTAGGCCCAGCTCTGTCTAACCAGGATCCAGGAGGCCCTGCGAGGCTGGCCTGAAGCCCAGTTTCTGCTTGGCCCTAAGATGGGGGCTTCCTTTTTGGGTCTTCCTCTTTTCCCTCTTCCCCATCTTGCCCCTTCTCTTCTCCCCCTCAAGGACTTCTTCCTGTGGTTTTGTAAAGTGCAAATTTAAGAATAAAGTGACTGCTGTGGTTTTGCAAAAAAAAAAAAAAAAA
>NW_022900936.1:71332358-71340317 GCF_012274545.1 Fukomys damarensis | reverse complement strand
GAAAAAAAAAAAAAAAAAATCCAGAGTTTTTTATTTCTTATGGGGTACGAAGAAACTCCAGTAGTTGGTGCATGTGAGAGATTCAGGAGGTAGGGTAGTGGCTTACGGGCTGTGTTCATGCACCTATGCCATTCCTGCAGGGCCCTCTCTGAGCTCCTCTCAGGCTACTTGTGGCTATATCACAGAACATCCCAGAGACATGCTGGCAGGGGCTTGGTATTCCTGGAGCAGAATTGGCCAGCTAAATAACAGAGCCATCAAGGGACCACATTCTTTTTTTTCTCATGGTACTGGGAATTGAACCGAGCACCTTCATTCTAAACTACATCCTCAGTGTGTCTTTTATCTTTTATTTGAAGCAGGGTATTGCTGAATTTCCCAGGCTAGGCTTGAACTTGCCTCTTGCCTCAGTCTTCCTAATTGTGTAATCCCAGGGATTATCTGCCAGGACCAGGTTCTTTACATGTCTCCACAGTGTGAGCTTCCTGTTAAGGTGGGCTCCCCTCCAGCCTGGTGTGGCAGGCAGTAGCAGTTGAGATCTCCTCATTTATGCCTGGTACTTGAGAGGGCAGGAGCCAACTGGCTTCCACCAAGAGCAAGAAGCCCTTTCCTGGATGGCCTTCTGCCTCAGTGCCCAAACTAGGTCACACAAGGCAGCCCTAGAAACAATCCCTGTGGCAAGGAATGACTGATGGGTTTAAACTAGTCAGAGCAGACTCTGCTGCCCCCAGTCCATGGCAGTGAGGAGGTGGGTGGACTAGCAAGATACAAGCATGTGCTGGATAAACCACCAACATTATCCCATAGCCTGGGCAGGAAGCTGGGCCTGAAGGACACGGGTAATAAGTATGTCCCATGCTGCCTTGAGTTCTTCCTGGACTAGTCAGAAGGCAAGAACAATGTGCTACTCTGTGGGAAATTGAGGTCCATGTTGGTAGAAAGGAAAAGTTTCTCTGAGGTAGTGACTTAGGAGCCACAAAGAAGGGAGATTATCAAACTGGGGTGAACACAACCCCATCTTGGCCAATCACAGCACCCCGTCCCTCTCACCACAATGATTGGTCTAGGGAATGGCCATTTGATCCCACTTGCACTGCTCAAAGGTCTTTGTTTGATTTTTGTTTTGAGGCAAGTTCTCACTACATAGTTCAGGCTGTCCTGAAACTCATGGTGATCCTCCTGCCTCAGCTTGCTGAGTGCTGGGATTACAGCCATGCACCACCAAACCTAGTTCAAAGGCCTTTCTAAGAAATGCTTTGCAGCCAGGAATTTAACTCTATGGTTCCACTCTCTGTCTTGAAAGAACAAGGACCTGAGTTTGATCCTGATACCAAAATAAATAAATAAATAAATAAAATTTTAAAAATGATTTAAGGAATAGACCATAAATTTATACCACTCAGTGACTTGTTTCCCTGTCATGTAGGAAAATGTACCTGAAAATAACACCAGCTCAGAGACATCTTGCTGATGGACATGGGGGCCTGATCCAGCTTGCCTTGAAGCCATTGGGTCCTCCATTGGGTTTCCCAGTAATTTCAGCCTCAAATTCTTTTTGCCTAAGCCAGTGATGGCAAACCTGGTAGAAACCGAGTGTCCAAACTGCAACCCAAAATGCAGTTATTTATCACAGAGTGCCAAACTGTAACAAAACCTGAATACTGAAGTTAACTACTCACACATTAATAATTTTTGTCTTAAAGAAAAACTACACATATGCCATAAGTTCACCACCACTGGCTAAGCTATTTTGCCCTGGAGTTTGGTCATTTGTGACTAAAAAAAGACTAAAGGAAGAATAAGGTCCTCATCAAGGAGGCAGCATAACACCCAGCCTCCCACTAGGTTCAGGGTCAAACTGTTCTAGTTTTTCAGTGATACATCATCTCCAGGTTGCTCAAAGCCTTTGCAGAAAACAGTGAGAACCAGCAGTTACAATGACAACGAAATAAAATGTTCGGTAAAGGTTAGCGAGTATCAGAGTAAGAAACAGAATGGAGCAAGGCCAGGTAGGGCAGGGCTGCTAGAGATTGAACCAAGCCAAGGCCACCTTTACACTGAGGTACAGTGCCAGCCCTTTTAAATTTTTTTCTTTTTCTTCTGAAACAATGTTTCACTAAGTCACTAGTTGGCTAGACTGGGCTCCAACTTTCAATCCTCCTGCCCCAGCCTCCCAGAGTACTGGGATTACTGGTGCGTGCCACCATGCCCAGCTCCAGGTACCATTCTAAACTTGCTCAACTGTCTAATCTTCATCTTATTCACAAATGAAGAAACTGAGTCTAAAGAAATTTCATACCTTGTTTGGTCAAACAGTTATATAGTTGAGTCAGGCCATTTGGCCCGGAGGCAGAGGCCCTTCTGATATAATTCAGGGGATCCAATCCCACCATAGGCTACAGTAACAATGCACCCTACCTTGAAGGAGTGATGGTACCAGTGCAGCCCTGAGTGCAGACCTGTTCCTGACTAACCACTCATACCCCTGTTTACCAGGCCAGACCATAAGGATGGTAGGCGTCACAGAGAGAGCTCCAGGAAGGAAGATGGCTTGGTGGAGGAGGCAGAATGAGAGCTGAGGTCCCAGAGCTGGGTAGAATCGTAAACAAGAAGAGGAAAGATGTCAAAAATAGAAGGAAGAATGCTAGAAAACCAGTTACTGAACTTTGCAGAATCAATCCTGAGAACTCTAGTTATTCCCTGTTTCAGCCTCTGGGTTCAGGGCCCACTACCTACATCTTCCCCCTCCCTCCCGTGCTGGGAATTTGTACAGCCTTTGCACTGAGCTACATCCCCTGCACTTATATATTTTTTATTTTGAGACAAGATCTCGCTGATTTGCCCATTCTGGGCTCACACTTGTAGTCTTGCAGCCTTGTCCTCCCAGAGTACAGGTATGAACCACCGCAGCGGGAGTAACATGTCCTGTTCAATGTCATGAGCTGCCTGCAAGGTGAGTAGTATTTGCAGGCTATACATAGAGCCTCCCAGAGGTTACTGGCCCAGTGTTCTCAGGCTATATCTATGTCTGCTGGAGCAAAAGCAGGTTTTTGGAGGAACTTGATTTCCAGTTGTAGGAACTCAGGTATATGGGAGGAAATGAGTCCCTTGCTACCACAAGTCTCCAGTCCTACTTTGCAACCACCCTGACTTCTTCCCCCTCTTTTGCATTTTAGAGACAGGGCTTGACTATGGAGTTCAGGCTGGCCTTGAACTCATTATGTAGCCCAAACTGGCTTCAAACTCACTGCAATCCTCCTGCCTCAGCCTTCCAAGTGCTGGAATTACAGGCTTGCACCACCACACCTGGCTCCATCCTGACCTCTTATCACTAGTTCTGGGGAAAAGCTTTGCTATCTTGATCCTAGAAGGAATCGGCCACGCAGAGGCCTGAATGCCTTATGACAGCCTTTGAGAAACATCAGGGGGCTGAGAGCCAGGAGGTGATGCCCTACCCTACCCGGAAGGGATCCCCACCCCATTCATGCTGCTCACTCTAGGGATCTGGCCTGGTTATGAAATGGTGATCAGGAGTATGTTCTTGGCCTGGCTTGGGGCTCAGGCCTCAGTGGACCTCACTGGCTTCCATGCTAACTCCTCCTATATTTCTTCACCCTCCCAGCACCTACATCAGTTCATCTCCATTTCCTCGCTCATACTTCTGTTCCCTTCCTCAGTGATGCTACTGCCAAGGCTAAGAGGTATGGAGGCGAGTCTCCTGAGATCCGAGACTGGACAGGCAGAATGCAGGAGGTAGGACTGTGACAGGAATGTACGGTGTGCAGGGGTCGGGCACAGGGGCTGCATAGCGGCTTCCAGGAACCAGGGGGCTCAGGGAGGACGTGGAGAGGGAATTGCCAGGCAGATGACACTCCAGAGAAAGGAACAGCAAGGATGGAGGTGTGAAAAGCTGGCCTGCTTAGAGGTGAGAGTGCCGGTGTGCGGAAAGGAGGGGAGGCCAAGAGAAGATGCTGGAAAGTAGGTTGAGACTAGGCTAGCAGAGGGGGAGAGGCTTTGGATGGTAGGTGCAGGAACAGAGACAAAGTGTGGTGCCTGGACCAGCAGTACCACCCTACTGGGCAATGTGCAAACACGTTGGTCCTCGGGCCCCAGGGCTTCTGAACAGCTCCCTGGGGCAGGAAGACTGCTGGAGCCCCAAGCCCAAACCCAGGAGTTTCAGGACAGCATGGACAATGTAGAGAAATGCTATGGGGGAAAAATAAGAAAACTTTCCCTTCAGCTGACTTCTGGTGCACGTTAGGTTTGAGAATCACTTTCCTGGGTCATGGGGAACCAGGGCAGACTGTGACTTGGGCAGTACTAGCACCCTGAATCAACATGGAGCTGTGCTCGACAGCAGCGAGAAGGCTAGGATGATCAGACAGGGCAAGGGGGACATCGGGTCCTAAGAACACAAGCAAGGATAAAGAGCAGCAGCAGGGGTGGCGTTGTGGCAGATGCCCCATTTCCTTTTGAGTACTCGTAGCCCTGACTTCCGTTTGGACAGGTGCCCCTGGAAGACTGAATGTCTCAGCTTCCCTCAGAGTCAGGTGTGATCATGTGAGTTTTGATCGGTGATACGCGGGTGGCGGTGGAAAAGATTTGTGTAACGAAAAGGCTGTGGGTCCCAGAGGATGTGCCCCTGTGTTCCCCTGGGATAGGACGGAACCTGTCATCCTTGAAATGTGGTCAAGACTACACCAGAGAAACAGCAGAGCAACAAGACAGGCAACAGCCAGGGTCGCAATTATCTTGGGACTGTTTATGGCCTGGTTGTTATATACTTCCATTTTATTTCTCTATTATTTTAGGTGACTGTTAGAGAAACCAAATCTATATCCTAGCTGATGCAGTGGGCATAGCAGGTCAAGCATTCCTTTCAAACCATACCTGTTCAGCTGGGTGTGGTGGTTCACGCCTGTAATCCCAGCACTCGGGAGGCTGAGGCAGGAGGATTGCTGAGTTCAAGACCAGCCTGGACTACATAGTGAGTTCCAGGTCAGTCTCAACTACATAGTGAGACCCTGTCTCAAACAAACAAACAAAAAAAACAAAAAAGCATACCTTGTTCTTTCCTTTGTATCTCAAAAAGATTTAAAATAGCATATATCAAAGATGTGTGCAGTGACTCTCATAAGCAGCCCATTAGGTTTGAGGGCGCTGCTTTCATAAGCACAAGTTGTAGTGCTACACTTCTTGGAATGCAAGGCAAAAAGGATAGAAAATAATTTGGCCTTAGAATGATCCTGACTGCCTAGCACCTTTTTTGTTTGTTTGTTTGGGTGGCTTTTTTTTTTTTTGCCTTTTTGAAACAGGGTCTCACTATGTATTCCAGGCTGGCCTGGACTCACACTGATCCTCCTGGCTCAGCCTCCTGAGTACTAGGATTACAGGTGTGTGCCACCATGCCCAGTCTGCCTAGCACTCTTATTATTATACTGGGCAGCAATATTTGATATTAGAGGAAAAAGCATCTTCCAGTTTTCCTGAAAAAAAAATTAAATGATTTCTCATGCAGGAACTAGAATCATATACTGAAAAGATTTTTTTCTAAATTTGACAGAAAATAGTGATTGTGCCAGGTGTGGTGGCACACGCCTGTTGTCCTAGCACTTGGGAGGCTGAGGCAGGAGGATTGCTAAGAGTTTGAGGCCAGCCTGGGATACACAGCAAATTCAAGGCTGGCCTGAACTACACAGCAAGATCCTGTCTCAAACAAAAAACTAGGGGGAAAAGGATAAAATAAAATAAAATTTGTTTGGTTGGTTTTTTTGAGACAGGGTCTCACTATGTACTTGAGACTGATCTGGAACTTACTATGTAGCCCAGGCTGGTCTCAAACTCACAGTGATCCTCCTGCCTCAGCCTCCCCAGTGCTGGGATTACAGGCATACACCCCCATGCCAGCATCCTTGTTTTGTGTTTTAAAGATGGAGTCTCCTAACATTGCTTAGGCTGACTTCCGCCTCAGCCTCCGGAGTACTGGGACGACAGGTACATGCCATCATTCCTGAATTTTTAAAAACTTCTTTTTCATCTAGGCAAACACTACCAGTAAGGTACATCTGCAGCCATAAATAATTTTTCCTTATGTTTTATAAATAAAACTGTTTTTTTTTGGTCTGTGTGATTTCTTCCATTTTCTCTAATCTTATAAAACTACTCCTCTAATGGCTTATTTTCCATCAAGAATTGCAGCTACTTCAATTATTTTACCATCTTTTTGAGAAATAAGGAGAGGACAAGATCATCCCCTTTTATTATTTTCAAGTGGGGGCAGCAAGATGGCCCATGACTGTATGTACATCGGACAGACTCTGGAAAGATATGTGAAACACTGTTAACCCCAGTCCTCTCTGGGTGGAAGAACAGGCACAGATGGATATGTTGTGGCACAAGTGGCAAACACCTGTATTCTCATAACTAAGGAAGCTGAGGCAGGAAGATCTTGAGTTCAAGGCCAACCTGGACTACACATTGAAGGCCCTTCAAATAAAAACAAAGTATGTAATTTTCAACAGCAATCACATTATTTGTTTCATAGAAACATTTTTTAATAGAGAAGACAGATGTGTTCTGAAAAAAGAGGACCGGGGATTTACCTCAGTGGCACTGTACTTGCCTGGCAAGTGCAAGGTCCTGAGTTCGATTCCTGATACCAAAAAAAAGGTCAATCAATAAAAAAGAAGGCTGGGGATTTAGCTCAGTGGAACCACACCTACCTTGCCAAGTGCAAGGTCCTGAGTTCAAGGTCCTGAGTTTGAGCTCTGGTACCGGAAAAAAAACAAAACAAAACAAAACAAAAAAATAAAGAGCATAAGTGCCCTCAGAAAAGTTAAAAGCAGGCAAGACGTAAAACGAGCATAACAGTTGTACAAGTTCCCTGCAGACAGAGACCCTGGACATTGTCACAGGTAAACAGGTATCTGTGATGCAGAACTCCAGCCGGGGATGCACTGTGTTCTAAGCACTTCCCATCTGCTACCTCATAAATTCTCCAGGGAATCCTGAGGCACGGATATCCCCCCCATATGCCAGGTAAAGCAACCATAATTCGGGCTTTAGTAAAGCATGAGTCAGATCAGACTCAGAGCCAGGGATTTAACTCAGTGGTTCTGCTGCCTGCCTCGCAAATGCAAGGCCCCTAGTTCGATCTCTGATAGCAACAAAAAAAGACAGATCAGACTCAGAGACCTTGGTGGAACCTCAGGGATTCCCTGCTCATCTGCGAAGAGGCAGAGTAAACTGACCTCCCACGAAAAGCCTGAACACAGTACTCCCTTGCTCCCTTTGGAAAGTGCAGGGATCCAGGAGAAGACCACTGAGGGCGTGGTGGAGCCAATCCCACCTCCAGTTCCTCAGTCCCTTCGGTGGCCTGCACAGACCTATTCTGAGGACCCCGTGGGCGGGGAGCACGAACTGACCTTGGTCCGCCCTCGGCTGCCTCCCCATCTCCCCCACCCCCCCCGTCCGGTCACGTGGCCCCTAGGTCCTCTTTGGCCTCCTTCCTTTGGGATCCGGATTTAACTCCCCCTCCCCCTTGCCCGGCCCTCTAGGCACTGGCTGGGTCGGAGCTGAGTACCTTTCTCTGCGGACCCAGGCTTCAGTTGACCACTGGCCCTCGACTCCCCTCACTGCCCGGTCTGGCCCTGTCCTTTCCGTGCGCACCTCGCCCACCATTCTAGGCCTCCCCAAGCGCCCAAACTCTGGGCCCTGGAAGGTGGGGAGAGGGAGGAGAGCAAATGCCCAGGAAAGGTGTGCGTTTCAGAACCGCGGAGGCGACAGGGAGAAACTGGCCGGCTTCTGGGATCACAAATGTGAGTTCGAATCCTGTCTCGCCTCTGACCAGCTGCTGACCTCCTTGCCTTCATCTCCCGAGGCCTCAACTGTCCGTTGGAAAGCGGGTCCTGCAGAGCCTGCGGTCTGACGGCGTTCAGCTGGGGCCGGCCTCCCCGACGC
>NW_022900936.1:71323793-71332110 GCF_012274545.1 Fukomys damarensis | reverse complement strand
AGGGCCAGGGTCTGAGGCGCGCAGTTAGGCGCGGGAGAAGGGCGTGGGCATCTGGGTTGCCGGCGTGCTCGGGTCTCCGCACAGGCGTGGGGTCCGGTGCAGGCTGCGGTCCCCACAGGGAGCCGGGGATGCGGGTGGTCCGGGGCCCTGTGCGCAGATGTCTGGCTGGGGGAGGGGTGTCAGCTGTGAACTGAGTGTGTTTGTGGAGTCCCGTGCGTAAGAAGCTGAGATTCGGTTTAGAGGACCGGAGTTTCCAGGTGTGAGGGAGAGGAACTGGGGGCTGAAGGTTCACATGAAGCCTATATGCGGTATCTTGTGCTGCGTTGATGTGTTTTGTCTTTTTTGGTTTTTTGAGACAGTGTCTCAAGTGTGGCTTTGAATTTGTGATCCTCCTGCCTCAGCCTCGGCTCCTGGCTGGGATGTGTGCTTTGGAGTGTAAGAGTTTGAATGAGGACGCTAGGTGTGGTGGCTCATGCCTGAAATCCCAGCACTTGGGAGGCTGAGGCAGGAGGATTGCCAAGAGTTTGAGGCCAGCCTGGGCTACAGCTTGAGGCCAGCAGGAACTACATAGCCAGACCCTGTCTTTAACAAAAAGTCTGAAAGAGGGACATTGGCTGGCAGACAGGTGTCAGGTTTAGGGTATCTGGGGAGTGTGTGGACATGGGTCTTGACATCGGGGCGTACATGAAACCAGGTGATTCAGTGTCTGGATACAAGACGGGTCCTGGGGGCAGGTAGATGTCTGTGTTCGGGATGTGGACAGGCTTGGGGTGGCTTCTTGGTGCAGGATGTGTGGGCTTAAGAGTGCTGCCAGAGCTTGACATCAAGTTTCTTTTGTTAGAAGTTTCTGCCCTGGGGAGCAGAGTCCTATGGAAGGACTCTAACACTAGGCTCCTGTCCAGGAAGAGGGTCAGAGAAAGAGAAAGAGAGAGAGAAAAAAAAAAAAAAGAGAGAGACTCCTCGAGGCCGCACAGCATGCTGGGCCGTGTTTTGCTTGGCCTGCTGTGGTCCTGCACAGGACTGAGTGGCTGTGTTGTCCAGTCTAGCTTCACGTTGGAGAGACCAGCTGAGGACAGCTCCTGCATGGCCTCTTCCCTCAGCAGGCTTGGCTGGGATACCAGCTGGTGTCATTTGGGCACCTGTGGTGTCGCTCAGGCCCTGCCCACCTCTGACCTCAGTCTACCCATTCCCTATCTGATAAATGGGGAGAGAACTCTCCTACAAAATGAGCAAAGGTCTCAGAACAGGAAGTCTAGGCAGTGACTAGGGGGTGAGATGAAGGGAGGAGGGAAGAGTGGGACCATTTGTCAGCTTCCTGTACCCAGAGGGGGAGTCCAGAGGAAGAGACCTAGGGAGCTCCAGCTGTGGCTGTTGTTGCCATGGTAACAGTGAAAAAGAGCTATTTTAAAATGTGGCTGAGATATTGCTGGAAGCCCAGGCCGCCGGAAACCTGATTTCTGAGAGGCCAGGGTAGGAAGGAGGAGGGGAGAGCAGACACCCTAGCAGTTCCCAGGGTGAAGCTGGGACCTTACTGGTCCCAGGGACATGGCATCCTCCAGGGCCCTGTATCCCTACATACTGCTCTGGGGCATTATCTGCTGTCCTCTCAGAGATCAGGGTTTCCCTGGCTGTCTGGATTTGGAGAGGGAAAAACTGGGATGCAAATGTGAATAAAGGTAAAAAATGTGTGACTTTGTTGAGTAAAAAATTATGTTGCCATCATGAAAATTTTATCTCTAGGCCTAAGAATTTGCAGAAGGAATATTCTTGAATGAACACATGATGGGTGAATGAATGAATATTGAATGATTTTGTCAAATGTATGGATGGAGGGGTCAGTAGGTGCAGTTTCAAAACTGAATGGGGCATACAGTAAATTCCCAGAGAGAAGGCTGGGCCTGGCTGAGTTTCCTCCCTCCATTCCCTCCAGGAGCCCTGGCTGTGGCCGGGGAGCAGTGGGCCATGCCGGGGCCCGTGGAAGGCCCCAGCTGGAAGCAGGCAGAGGACATTAGGGACATTTATGACTTCCGAGATGTTCTGGGCACGTGAGTTTCAGGGTGGGTGGGATGGGGCTCTGCATCTGGTAGAATTGGGGAGGGCCTCACTTGGAGCCTGTAGAGCTGGGGAAGACCATTTCCGGGTGGTGCTTCCTCTGGCCAGTTGATCAACACTTCCTGTTTCCTACAGCCAAGGCCTTTGTTGGCCTCACCACAGCCCAGACTGGTCCCAGCTTTTCATTTCTGGCTGACAGTGGTTTGGGAGGGGCTCCTTTTGCACAGCCAAATGTTCCCAATAAAGGGAAGTAGGGGAGGATGAAGGGCCACTTATCCAGCTCGTTGGTAAAAGCTGGGTTTCCTGGCTTACGTGTAGAAACTGAGGCTGGACATGGCTCCATCCTTGGTGCTGGGGACCCAGAGACGACTAATACCTAGTCTCTGCCCATCAGGTTGACCCTAGACACATAGGGAGGCAGCACCACAGAAAATGATGTGTGTGTAGTACTCCAGCTGAGGTTGGGAATGAGAGCTGTGCAGAGCCCAGAGACAGCTGTGGCTTCTGCCTGGAGAAGTGGGCATTAGAACTGGGGACTAAAGGACGGTGAGGTGTGCATGCTCAGAGAGGAAAAAGGCATTCAGGCAGAAGGGAAAGTACAGTAAGTCCCTGGCTTATGAGCAGGTTCCATTCCAGGAGAATGTTCATAAGTCAGATTCGTTCATAAGCTGACAGAGTCTTACATAGTACAGTACACCTGTAAAAGTTCACAGGTCAGGGCCATCGGTTTAGCTCAGTGGCGCAGTGCCTGCTTTGCAAGCACAAGGTGGTGAGTTTGATTACAGGTACCAGAAAAAAAAGCAAAACGTAGGTCAGGGACTTACTGTACAAGTGAAGGGTCAGAGGCGAGGCATGTGCCAAAAGAGGTGAAAAGCCTGAATCAGCTTACAGTCAGAGGCTGGAGGAGGAGAGGACAAGGTTGGAGATGAAGTGGAACAGAAAGCATATGGGGTTTTGAAAGCCAGGCTAAGAAGGCTGGATTTCATCCCACGGGCCACAGGAAGCACTTTTTTTTTTTTGAGACAAGGTCTTGCTGTGTAGTTGAGGCTGGCCTTGAACTCACAGCAATCTTCCTGCCTCAGCTTGCCTTGTGCTGTGACTTTGTCCAGTACCATGCCCTGCTATAAGAAGCCATTTAAGACTTAGGATGGGTCTACGATTCTACTAGCCTGTCACCCTGGCCAGTGTGAACAGTATCTTGGAGAGGGCTGAGGTGACTGCAGTTATCCCTGATCTCTGATGATTAAAATGGCACCACAGGGAATGCTTTTCTTTTTCTTTTTTTTTGGGATGGGGGATCAAATTTGGGACCTTGCACTTGTAAGACAGGTGACAGCACCACTGAGCTAAATCCCTGGCCCAGGAA
This sequence comes from Fukomys damarensis, assembly GCF_012274545.1. Taxonomy (NCBI): domain Eukaryota; kingdom Metazoa; phylum Chordata; class Mammalia; order Rodentia; family Bathyergidae; genus Fukomys; species Fukomys damarensis. Next base: position 71,328,692 of record NW_022900936.1, on the reverse strand, counting down.
ATGCTTTTCTTTACAGCACCCCCCACTGCTTTTTTTGGTATCAGGGATCGAACTTAGGTCCTTGCGCTTGCAAGGCAGGTGGCAGAACTGCTGAGCTAAATCCCTGGCCCTGCCTCCCCACTTCTTAATGTGAACGTGTGGTGCTGGGAATTGAACTCAGGTCATCACACATGCTAAGCAAGCACTCTACTACTGAGATTTAAAAAATATATTTCAAAATTTTCAGCCAAGGTCTTGCTGAATTGCCCAGGCTGGCCTTGAACTGATAGGCCTTCTTGCCTCAGCCTCCATAGTAGCTGGGATTACAGGCATGGACCCTGACCTGGCTGATTTATGACTTCATATCCCCTGGGGAAAGCAAACAGATGTCGAAAGAAAAGCCTAGTAAATGCTCCTTGATCGTTGAAGCTTAGTGTAAATGAAATATTTGCTCCTTCCTAGAAACCTAAACGGATTCCTAAACTCCCACGAACATACAGATCACTTGAGGACCTTGCTGAAATGTAGGTTTTAATTGAGGAAGTCTGCTATGCAGATTGAGATGCTATGTTTCTAAGAAGCTCCCAAGTGATGACGATAGTTCTTCAGAGTTCTAAAAGACATTAAATTGGCTGTGACCCAGATTGGCTTTAGCAGGAAAAGGATGAATCAAACCACCCATATGACCTAAAAGCTCAGGGTAGTCAGGCTTGGTTGGACTCAGGGCCCACACGATGTTAGGAAATGGTCTTCAGCCATTTTTCAGGTCTCATTTCCTTTGTGTTGGTTCCAGTCTCAAGTAGGTCCCAGCCGGGGATGTAGCTCAGTGGCACTGTGCCTGGCTCGGAAGTGCAAGGTCCTAAGTTTGATTCCTGGTACAAAAAAAAAAAAAAAAAAAAAAAAAAAAGAAAACCCTGCTTACCCCTTAATTGCAATTTTTTGGTCCCCAGAGCTGCAAACCAATACATTTTTTTTTTTTTTTTTGGTACCGGGGATTGAACTTGGGTCCTTGCACTTGCAAGGCAGGCCACTGAACCGCTGAGCTAAATCCCTGGCCCAAGCCAATACATTTCTAAGGGAAAAGAAAACATATGAGAAAAGGAAAAAATGGAAACAAAGTCTTTGTAAATAGGGAAGGGTAGAGGGGGTGAAGGGAGGGCAGAGAAATGGTTAAAAAAATAAGAACCAAGATATAATATGTAAAGGTACAAGATCCCAATGATGACTGTAACTGTACTGTACACCTAAAAAGCACCAGTAAATTTAATGAAAAAAAATATTTTCAATAAAAGTTAAAAAAAAAAGGCTTTCCCTGAGTGGTGACAAAAATGACTGCCATCTGCTCTAGGCTTACATCCTAAAACTTCACAGAAGAGGGCACCTCATTCTTACAGTGCCAGTTAGCTGGGCTTGTGTCACATGACCAGTGACCATGGCCAGGGGACAGACTGCTCTATTTGGTCAGCCTGGGTCACATGGCCCCCTCTGGAGCAAGGGTTGTTAGATCAGTGCTTGGTGGAGTCTCCTCACCTCCTAGTCCAGAAGTGTTAACAGAATCCACAGGGGTGGAGCAGAGGCCAAGGGAGGCTGGGACTCTAGTCCTCACCTCCTGAACCCTCTTCCTGGAAGGGGGGCCTTCTCAGAGGTCATCCTGGCTGAAGATAAGAGGACTCAGAAGCTGGTGGCCATCAAATGCATCGCCAAGAAGGCCCTAGAGGGTAAAGAAGGCAGCATGGAGAACGAGATTGCTGTCCTGCACAAGTGCGTAAGCCATAGCGAGTCTGGGCCCAGGCTGCCCTTGCTTGACCCTTCCCTGCTTTAGACAAACCATTTAAACTTTCTGAGCCTGACAGTCTCATTTACAAAAGAGAGGTAGACCTTCCACTTGGCAGGAGTGTGGGGGCATAGAGGTCCTTTATTTTAAGAGGCTAGCACAACAGCTAACAAAGACAGATTCAATTGATGTGCCAGGATTTATTTCCAGGGGATTAATCTGCTCAGTCAGGTCCCAAGGCCAGCCCTCAGTCATGGCTTGAACCCAAGTACGTCTCAGCTACTGCTATCTCTAGACCAACTTCAGTTCCACCTACATGTTCAAGCTACTTCACAGGCTGAAAGCTGTGAGTCTACTGACCCTGCTGACCCTGACTACAGCCTTTTTTTTTTTTTTTTTTTGAACCAGAGATCGAACTCAGGACCTTGAGCTTGTGAGGCAGGCGGCAAAACCACTGGGCTAAGTCCTTGGCCCCTGACTGCAGCCGCTTGCTCACACTGGAAAGTGTGTAGAGAACCTTCACTTCCAGTCTCTCCCCTGAGCTTCCCAACTATCCTGGGCAGAAGAGAAATGATCATTTCTACTATCAGGAAGTGAAAGTGGGAGAATTAGGCCCAGAGAGGGCCAGAGACTGGCTCAGAGTCACATAGGACTGGTGGCCGAGCCATGTCTTCCTCCCCAAGATCAGTCTCCATCACTAGCCCATCCATTGAGTATGTACTGTATGCTAGTGCAACCCTCTCCCCACTTGTGTGACCCTGTGCAACCCTCATCTGTGCTCTCTGAAGGAAGTCCTGTCACTGGCTGCATTTTATAGATGATGAAACTCAGGCCAAGTTTATGTTAGACTCACCAAGTGCTCCTGCACGCCTACTCTGCACACAACACTGTGGGGGCAGCGGTAACCATCTCCAGACGAGCAGCTGACCTTTGGTGGGGGAGGCTGACAAGTGTGTAACCCAGAAGGCTTTAGGAGCCCCCTGTCCACCAGGGGTATGATGGGAAAGACCTGCACACATAGCATGTTATAAGAGCAGGATGTCTTGCTTCCAGAGCCCCGAGTTTGCTACTTTACTCTGTGCCTTCCAAGAAATTTTAATAAATCGTATAAATCCACTTTTCCTGGTGGGGCCAGGTCCTTGGTTTGTCCCACCAGCACAGGCACTGGGGCGGTGGCTGAACTGTCCTTGTTTCTCCTTTCAGGATCAAGCACCCCAACATTGTAGCCCTGGATGACATCTATGAGAGTGGCTGCCACCTCTACCTTATCATGCAGCTGTGAGTGGCACTGCCACCCCTCTCCCCCTTTCCCTGCTGCCTTTGCTCCCTAGGCCACATGTCTGTCCCCTGCTGCAGGGTGTCAGGTGGGGAGCTGTTCGACCGCATTGTGGAAAAAGGCTTCTACACAGAGCGGGACGCCAGTCGCCTCATCTTCCAGGTACTAGACGCTGTCAAGTACCTGCACGACCTGGGCATTGTACACAGGGATCTCAAGGTGAGGCTCTCAGAGTATGGTGGGCTGGGGGGCCCGGGGCAGGGCCTCTAAAAACCTCTCACTGGTATCCTTGGGCACCTCTCACCCCACCTCCCCCAGCCATGGCTTCCCACCTGCAAAAAGCACCTTGTGACCCTAAACCACTTGTTCCGGCTTCAGATCAGACACTCACAGGGAATTGTACTGTCATTTTATCTGGGTAATGTGCTGTGTCCTTTTCTGACCATAAAAGTCCCACTTGTTCTTTGTAGAGAACTTGGTCAGGACAGCAAAACCTAAGGAAGATGGTCTGAAACCTGCTCCTTAGACACAGTGATGGGGCACATACGTGGCAGTCTTGGCCTGGTCTAGGAGGTGACCAGCTCTGGGTTTGAACCCTGGCCCTGCTCCTCCCTGGCTGACTCGGGCAAGTCACTTTGCTTCTCCAGGCACAGTTGTCCTCACCTATAAAGTGAGCTTTTTCAGGCCAGCTGGTGGGGAATGTGGTGAGGATGAAGCCAATCAGGCACTCACTAGCGCAGCCACACAGAGATGTTCAAAAGGGATCTTATAGGTATACAGAACATTTCCTCCCTGTCTTTACTGAGAACTTCTTGGTTTCCTCCTGCCTTCAGCCAAGATGGAAGCCATCTGGCTGCCCAGTGGCTGTTACCCCTGCAAGCCTTGGGAGCAGAAGGCTCTGTGTCCCCGGCCAGCCCCAACTTCCCTTGCCTGCCCTGTTCCCAGCCAGAGAATCTGCTCTACTACAGCCTGGACGAAGACTCCAAGATCATGATCTCTGACTTTGGCCTTTCCAAGATGGAAGATCCAGGCAGCGTGCTCTCCACAGCCTGTGGGACCCCAGGCTACGTGGGTGCGGAGGGCCCTGGGCTGTCTGTGGGCAGGGGAGGAACCAGGAGCTGCAAGGCAGAAATTTATCACCACCCTGTCCCCTTTCCTCCATAGCTCCTGAAGTCCTGGCCCAGAAACCCTACAGCAAGGCTGTGGACTGCTGGTCCATTGGGGTCATCGCCTATATCCTGTAAGTGGGGGCATGGCCACTGTGAGCTGTGGTTCCACAGTTGTCCTCCCTGTGTCCCTCTCTTCCTCCGACCCTCCCCCTTCCATCCATAGTTATATCTGCCTATTAATTACTAAGGTCACTTCATTCAATAGATACTATGTTTCGGGCACTGTGCCAAGCATTGAGGGCTTAGCAGAGAACCAGCCATACCACGTGCCTACCTTGAGGAGCTGACACTTTAGTAAGAAAGGGAGAAAATTTAAAAAGTAGATGGACCTATAAAGTACTGTCAGATGGTTAAAAGAAAGTGCTGTGAAGAAAAATGAAGCAGGAGTAGGGAAACAGGGATGGAATCCATTTCAGATGAGGTTAGGAGAGGCACTCTGTGGAGGCGATGTTTGAGTGGCTCCTTGAATGCAGTGAGGAGTCACATATTTGAAGTTTGGAGAGAGAAAGGTTTAGGAAGAGGGAGGGGCAAGTGCGGAGGCCCCCATGGATGGCAAAGTGGTGGCAATATCAAGGGACAAAAAGAGCAGGGTAAGCTGTGTGTGGTAGCAACTGCCTGTAATCACAAGTGCAGGCCCAACCTAAGCAATTTAGCCAATGTAGTGAGACCCTTTTTCCTCCAAAAAAAAAAAAAAAAAAAAA
>NW_022900936.1:71314329-71323700 GCF_012274545.1 Fukomys damarensis | reverse complement strand
CCACAAAAAAAAAAAAAAAAAAAAAAATTACAAAAAGGGCTGAGGATGTGGCTCAGTGCAAAGTCCCTGGATTCAGTTGGCAGTATGAGGGGCGGTGGTAGCCAGTGTAGTTGGACAAGCGAGAGCACAGGCAGAGGCAGCTCCCACAGAGCAGGAACTTCTTCCTGTGGGTCCAGCCTCACTCCTGGGAGGGCCAGAGCTCCAGTCTAGAGCCCAGAGTGCCGCTGAAGTGGAAATGAGGACCAGTTTCTCCTGCCCAGGCTCTGCGGTTATCCCCCCTTCTATGACGAGAATGATGCCAAACTCTTTGAACAGATTTTGAAGGCCGAGTACGAGTTTGACTCTCCTTACTGGGACGACATCTCTGACTCTGGTATTTTGGAATTTGCCTTCCTCTCTTGGGCCCTGTTTGTGGTGCCTTCCTCATCTGCTCTGGTTATCTCCCCATTGCCCTCCTTCTGTCTAATGCCCCAGACCCAGACAGTGAGCTTAGACTCCCATCTGTGTGGCCCCACTCTGAGAAGTGTGTAGGTATTCATTCAGTCTTCAAACATAGTATTTTTGAAAATACCTGCCCCCTACCGACTTCCTAATGCCTAAAACACCACCATGAACATTTTCATCCCTCTATTTGTGTCCCCTATTCAGGGCAATCCTGTGAAGGCATTATCAGGTGTGAATACACTGAGTAGTCTTCTGGAATGTGCTTGAGGGAAAGGAGAAGGCTGCAAGGCAGGGTGGGCATGAGGGCCATGGAGGATGGGGTGCTGCATGGACAGACCTGGCCTTGTCTTGCTGTGTGTAGCGAGTACTGTCCTGCGGGCATGAGTGCTATTCTGGGGGTGTGCATAGGCGCTGCCATGCTGTGTGTCTTTGCTTTTATCTCGGGGGTTCAGCCAAAGATTTCATCCGGCACTTGATGGAGAAGGATCCAGAGAAGAGGTTCACCTGTGAGCAGGCCTTGCAGCACCCATGGTGAGGTCCCCCAGGTGCTGTGGGCTGGGGAGTTGCCTGGCCCCAGGCCAGCCTCTGCCCTTACAGGCATCCTGCACAAATCCCTCAGGATTGCAGGAGATACAGCTCTTGACAAGAATATACACCAGTCTGTGAGTGAACAGATTAAGAAGAACTTTGCCAAGAGCAAATGGAAGGTGAGCCACAGCTTTGGTCCTCGGTCCCATCCTCCCCAGGGCTCCTTCCTGTCCCCATCAAAGCTCAGCCTGGAGCACCCAGCACCCCGCTGGGCAGAAGTAACTAGTCAGGGATGCTTTCCAAAGGACCTGACCTGTCTGTTCATTCATTCATCCATTTCCCCCTTACACTCAATTCCAATGGAGAAGGTCTGTTCCTCAGGAGGCATCTGGGAAAGACCTGTCATGCAAGTGGGCATCAGCCAGGCAGAGGGAGCAGGAGTGCCAAGGGCAAGGGACAGTGGCCACTCAGGAAGTGCTGGTGCTGGGTGGAGGTGCGAGGGCACTGAGCAGCAGCAGCTCAGGCTGGAGACACCAGGTTGGGCCAGGTGGCTCAATTCCTTGAAAGCCACAGTGGAGCCTCAAGTTGATGCAGAAGGTGCTGAGGTGTCCCAGGATACAAAGCAGGAATTCTCTCTTAGAAGGGGCTCTCAGGATGCAGAGACTGGCACACAGTGAAACCTGGGAGACCCTGTGAAGGCTGTGGCAGAGATGCTGAGGGCCTGAGCCAGGGCAGTGGAACGGGATAGACAACAGGGGCCGAGAACAGGAGTCCTCTAGGAAGCAGTCACAAGAAGCAATGGCGGACTGGACGCTGAGGGAGTAGAGATGTTGATGGCCAGCCCAAGCTGTCGAGGGGCAGAGCGGGCAGAAGGACCATCACTTGGGAGGGTTTTCCCAGGACAGAAACATGTCTGGAGGGGATGACTTCAGTTTTGGATATGGTGAATTTTACCACTCCAGCATAAAATGAACAGAAAATGATACACACACACTCACACATACATACAGGTAAGTAGCCAACATTTCTGTAGTTCAGGTTCCTCCTTTGAAATTAATAGCAGTGGCTGGGGATTTAGCTCAGTGGTTGCGCCGCTTGCCTCGCAAGCACCCAAGTTCCAAGTTCGATCCCGGATACAAAAAAAAAAAGAAGAAAACAATTACTAGTAGTGGTGCTCAGCTCAGTTTTGTGAGGATTAAATGAATGCCATGCACGGGCCGACACGAAGTGCTGCGCAGTCTTTGCTGTCGCCTGTGAATGTGAAGTGTAGTCATGTCTTTACACGTTTTATGTATCTGTGTGGACATGTAAGCATGTGACTGACTTCACAGAGCACTGTAGAGGTTTGGGGGTCCCGAGGCATCACCACATAACCCTGAATGAAAGAGCCACACTGCCCCGCCCTCCGAGCTTCCCCTCCCCTCAGGAGCCCCCTGTCCCCACAGCAAGCCTTCAATGCCACAGCCGTGGTGCGGCACATGCGGAAGCTGCAGCTGGGCACCAGCCAAGACGGGCAGGGGCAGCCGCGAGCCCTGGGGAGCTGCTGATGCCCATGGCTGAGGGCAGTCAGTGAAGAGCCTGGGCCGGAGAGGTGGGCAGCCGGCAGCCAGCCGGCAGCCCGCTGTGCTCCCTCCCCAACGCAGGGCCTGCTGTAGAGACTGCTGTGTGGAGCCAGGCCCAGACCTGTCATCCACACTAACACCCAACTCTAAGCCCAGTCTAGTGTCAGGGTTTCCTTCCTGGGGAGGTTTGGGGGCAGCTCACTCCCTCCCCTTCCCTCCCTGAACTGCCCCATGCCCTCCTCTCCTCCCTTTCCCTCCTCACTGCATTTTTTTTTCCTCACTGCATTTTCCATACGAATGTTTCTATTTTATTGTTCCTTCTTGTAATAAAGAGAAGAAGATAAAACCATACAGTTTTGCCTCCCCAGAAACTCCCCACCCCACCTTGTGCAAACTGACTGCTTGATTTGGAGGTGCCTTGCCCCTGAGGTAGTTGCAGGGATTCCCCCCACACCAGTGTAAGAAAGGATGGGGCTGGGAGGAGCAGTGGGTGACAGGAAGTTATTTGGGGAGTTGCTCTGCTCAGGCCCCCTCCTATACTTCTGGCTCTGTGGACTGCTTTCTGAGCTTTGCTGGTGGCTCCAGATTATGGTGTGGCTGGCGCAGATCGGCACAAAACAGCACCTGTGGGAGGGGCATAAGGAGTCTGTTGGGGGAAGGGTGCACTGGGTCAGGACTGTTGGAGCTGTTGACAGTATGGGGAGGTAGAAGAGGCCACAAGGGTCAGGACTGGGTGAGGCTAGAGAGTCCCTTAGGCTCACTGGGGCAGTGGTGGCAGTGGGAGAGTTCATGGGTTAGGGGCAAAGAACCCTATGGAGTCTGGACTAGAGACCAGGGGAAATCTGGGTGCACTCACTGCTTGGGCCCAGCCAGCATAAGGTCCCCACAGGCACCGGAAGAAGTTTCCTAAATCAGAAGCAAGAAGGCTACATTAATTAGCCCCACTGGGCCCCATCCACATCTCTGTGCAGTGCCCAGTATCCCACTTCTCACCCAGTTCCTTGTTGGCCTGAGGACTTGGACCCTTGGCCCGGGATGTGCTGGGGTGCCAGCTGTAGTCACGCTGTGCGATCTGCCACACGTGGATGTCCACGGGCACAGCCTGCGGTTTGTCTAGGGCCATTAGGCAGATGCAGTCAGCCACCTTGGAGAGAGAGTGGGCATGGTGGAGGGATGGCAGGACCTGAAGCCAGCTATTCCTTCTTTACTCTGAGGTTACTACCGTTCTATTCTCAAAGGATATACGTCACCTATTAATTATTCTAGACATGCTCTAAGAAGAGCTGCTGCTGAACATGCCCTAACGTGGGCCGAGGTCTCAATCTGGGGGAGCAGATGAGGAAACTAAGGTCCTGAAAGATGAAGTGATTTGGCCCAAGTCACACTGCTGGGAACAGGCAGTACCACGATTTAATGTTAGGCCTGTATCCAGAGCCCATTAAAGAAACTAAATGAAAATTCATTTTTTAAGCTACAGATAAGTATAAGGAAGACCAATTTCAAATTTCTAATCATCTTATTGCTAGTTAACCTGTAAGGACATGTAATTTCAAGAAAAGAAGAAAGTGAAGTTTTTCTCCCCAAAGATAGGCACTGTTAACTTCCCTGCCATTCCTTTTGCAAACTGCTGCATAGAGATGGCAGCATATGTAATGCACCTACGCAATGACCTTTCTAAAACTTCATTAAACATTCACTCTTTATCTTTCTGCACTCTTCTCTCAGGATATGTTTGTACCCTTTTTCCTTCTGGCTCTGCCTCTGGAAGCCAGGCCTCCACCCACTCTCACACCTGCCTTTTTGGGGCTCACCTTGGCGCCCACCCCAGGCAAGGTGCAGAGGGCTTTGTGGGCCTCCTCGTAGGGGACCTCTCGCAGCTGCTGCAGCCAGGCTGGTCCACCCCGTTCCTCCAGGATGGCTCGGGCGCTGGCACTCACGTATCGGGCACGGTAGCCCAGGCCCAGCTTCCTGAGGAGAGCCTCCACCTCTGGCCCTGTGCAGAGTGGGGTGGAGAGCAAGGCTCAGGGCAGTGTGTGAACCTCCATTCCACAGGCGTGCTTTCCCTAAATGTCACAGCCCTCTAGGGGATGGGGCACTTGTATGACAAAGCAAAGGGTTAAGGAAGGCCTGGCTTTTTTGGGTGTGTGTATGTGGGGGTCTCACTATATACCCCAGGGTGGCTGGCCTTGAACTCATGGTTCCTGCCTCAGCCTCCTGAGTGCTCAGATCACAGGTGTGCACCACCACACCTGGCGAGTTCCTTAATTTTTCTCAAGATTGCTAGCCAGGTGTGGTGGCACACATGTAATCCCAGGACTTGGGAGGCTGAGGCAGGAGGATCGCTCTGAGTTCTGGGCTAGATACTGAGTCCCAGGTCAGTCTCAACTACATAGTGAGACCCTGTCTCAAAAAACAAACAACAAAAAAACAAGATTGCTCATACCCATAATCTTAAAAAAAAAATAATAATAATAACAGCAAAAGCTTCTATTATCAAATGCTGGCAAAGCGCTTAGGTACATTATGTTTTTTTCCCAAGAACCCCAATGACAGCACTGCTGTTTTCCCATTTAGAGAAAATGAGACCTTAGAAGAGGTGAGTTAATCAAGAAAGGGCGCAGTAGAGACAGGGGTCTTGCCCTGGGACACCACTGCTCTATTACTCCCAACATCCTTCCAGATGAACACTGTTAGCTGAGTGTAGTGGCACACACCTGTGATACCAGCGCTCTGAGAGCCTGAGGCAGGGAGATTGCAAATTTGAGCCCATCCTGGGCAGCTAATGAGATCCTGTACTAAAAAATTCAAAAGAGGAAAAAGGGTTGGGGATTATCTCAGTGCAAAGGCTCTGGGTTCAATCCCCAGTACTGCCAAAACCCACACCTGAAACAAAAACCCAAACACCGTTATTTCCACTCTACAAACAAGGTTGCAGTGCTAAGTGAATTCTGTGAGGCCTTATAACTACTAAGCCAAGAGCTAAAGACTATGCTTCTAAGCACCAAAAATGTCTTTCTCTCTCTTTTTTTTTTTTTTTTGAGATAAGGTCTCACTATGTAGTGTAGGCTGGCTTCAAACTTGCTGTGATCCTCCTGCCTCAGCTTCCCGAGTGCTGGGGTTCTAGGGATGTACCACTACGCCCAGCCATAATGTCTTTTTTTTTTCCCCCCTGAGGTGGGCTATCTCCTGGCTGTGCAGTCTCCAAGCACTCTGCTCTGCTTGGTTCTTATAAATGCCCGCTGATTTCCTTGCCTCTGTGAAACAGTGTTGCTGTGAAGAGCATACATGCATTTTGGGTGCAAAATTGTGATTCATTGTGGTGATAGCATCTTGAATTTTCTTTTTTTTTGGTACTGGGGATTGAACTCGGGTCCTTGTGCTTGCGAGGCAGGCCACCAAACCGCTGAGCTAAATCCCCAGCCCAGCATGAATTTTCCATATACTGCCTGTGTGCTTGCTGAGCACTTTGCTGGGTGCAGGGTGTGTCTCCATTCCACCTTATGACATCTTTGGCAAGTAGGTGCTGTTATTATCTCTCTGTGGATGCAGCCACAGAAGCATGTGAGCCAGGGACAGAGCTGGAATGCGGTCTGAATCTGGAGCACAGGTGCTGACCCCTCCAACTACTGAACAGTATACACAGATGTTTCTCTGATGAGGCACTGGAGCTCTGGCAAAAAGCACCGTATAGTGAGGACCTGACACTTGGGACACGTGGGCGAGGTGTGATGGGTGGATCAGACCAGGCAAGGTGGTTCTGGATGGGGCAGTGTCAGAGGTGGGAGGTGGTGACCAGGCAGAAGGGCTCTACCTACTTACCAGCCAGGGCCCGCAGGCTGGGAAAGCCATGGTAGGTGACACCATCGAGCTGGACAAGCCGAGGGCCAAGGGCCTGGCAGAGCCGCTCCACCATGCCAGTGATCCGGGCAATGTTGTTGTTGGAGGAACAGATGAAGGAGAAAAGGCATTCGATGGGGTCCTGGCGCAGCAGTCGCACCCCTGGACACCAGAGGGAGATCCCAGGAGAATGAGGGACAGCTTTACTTTAGAAAATAACCCCAGGCCACTCATTCCTCATGCACCTTGTGAGGTCTGGATTACTACTCCAGTGAAATCACAATGTAAGTCCCACTGGGGCAGAGGTTTCCATCCATTTTGTCCCCTGCTGTATCACCAGTCATATATTAGATGCTCTTATAGCTTTACAAAATGAATAAAGTCACCTGCCCCAAGCCACACCACCACTTCATAATGGATGAGGTAATGTAACAAGAACAATGTGCCAGGCACATTGTTCCTTTACTCCTCCTACAAGCCTACTAAGTAGAAGTCCCATTTTACAGACGACCAGTGCACAAGCACCCCAACGTCCGCAGGGCCTATCCTCACCTTGGAATTTCCCAGCCACCTTCCGGAAGTGGGAGTCCACAGCACCCCAGCGGCTGTACAGCTGGGCCAAGCTGACATCCAGCTGGAAGTACTTGTGCACGGCCACCAGCTCCTCCGGCGTGGGCCTACCTAGCCAGCCCGGGTCCCCGCGGTACACCGTACAGTGCAGCTGCTCCTCCGTCTGCGTCAGGGTCCACACCTGGTCCGCCAGCACGCCGCTCCAGTGTGCTGGGCTCCGCTCCCTCCACCTGCGCCCCGGTGCACACGGCCTTCACATTGCTTCCCTCCTCCTGTCTCTCAGACGCCCCCTCACTAATTAGTTCATTCACTAAGTACCCATTAACGGTGGTTACCTCTGCACCTCACAAGGTTGCAGACTTACTACCTTCATTTGATAAAGCAGCGCTTATTTCCTTTTCTGTGTCCTGAGGTACACTCCCACTTGTCACCCCCAACATTTCCTTGCACCCTGGCCGGCAGCACAGAGCATGGGAGGGGCCTCCCAGGCACAGCCACTCACCGGAAGGACTGTCCAGAAGCTAAAACCAGGTCCAGGCGCAGCTCCGCACGTGGACACGGGACAGAAGCCCAGAGGCCCGGGCTGCCGGCCAGAGTGCGGTGCCCCATGCTACAGGTAGAAAGGAGCTGGGGCTGCGACGCCAGGCCCCGCCCACCCCGACTCCTCAAGCAGGTCCTCAAGCGTAAGACCCGGCTCTCAAGATGAACACCCTTCGCAGGGCCCTCCCCTCCCTACAAACCCTCGCTCCTCCCACTCGTCCCCTGAGGCTTTCCAGCGGCGCAGGCCCCTCCTCCGCACCTATTCCGCCAGCGCCGCAGCGAGTGCACAGGTTGTCCTCATGGTTTGTCATACCGGAAGTAGAGCCGAGGCGCCGTCATTTGATCCAGAGGCAGCCAGTCCGAGGGGAGGCGCCAATGAGGAGTGGGCCTGGCTCGGGTGGGCGGGCCTTGCCGAGCGGAGGGTGCGCTCTGGGCTGCTACGTCTTTCTGCTCTTGTCCTGCTGGAGCTCCTCAGGGTACCGCGAGTCTAGCGCATGTTGAGTCAGAAATGCGGCCTCCTTCGGTTACCTCCGGGGAAGTCCTCAGCGGCCAGGGTCTCTCCCATTCCTGTCTCCGCGAGATTCGCCCTCGCCTCTCTCCTGTAACCCGGTGTCCCCAGTTTGGCAGAGGGCGTCTCCAAGCCAGTGCTCGTGCGCATGCGCCGGCCACCAGGACGAGGAACATGTGGAAAAACCACGGACCGAGGAGACATAAACTTGAACATGACTCTGGGACATCGTTCACCTAGCATAGTGATTTGGGGGTCACTGGTAGGTAAGCTATTTGACTATTTCTTTCTGTTTTTTGGTACCGGGGATCGAACTTGGGGCCTTGCGCTTGCGAGGCAGGCAGCGGAACCACTGAGCCAAATCCCCAGCCCTTAGCCGGGGAGTTCTTAAAATGACAAGATCTGCTTTATCTTGCAGTCTATCCGCAGGGCGCACCAGTTAACAAGGTGCACTGAGCATAAATATTAAACCAATGGAGTCGTCTGTTTTACTCCTCAGTGGCTGCAAGGCCTTGGGCGACCATGTTTACCTGTGACTGTCCCATGGATTGCTGTACCACCCGCGGGTACCCAGCACCTGGAAAGCACTCCTTCAATAAATACTGGTTGGACTGGAAATGACGACAAAGTTGGGGGTGAAATGAAAGCAACTGTACATCCTTGCTGTCTTCCCAGTGAAACAAAGGCGAAGGGCTCAGCTATAGCGACTGAAAGCACTTAGGCCAGGCTCCTAGGAAAGAACTCAGAGCTACTGAAATCCACAGAGCAATCCGTAGTGGACTCTTCTTCATCTGACAGTTGGCCAGCTTTGCAGTAAAATAGACCTGATCTTAAATCCTAACACTTGGACTTCCTAGTTGTTACTTAAAATTTTCTAAACCTCAGTACTGTTGTGAAGATAATCAGCCTATTAACACACTTCATCGGTACTATAGGGATCATATGATAGTGTCTATCTAAAGGTACTAGCATAGGAGGAAATAGGGGCGCTCATTCTTTCATCTTTGCCTTTATTTGTTTGTGGATTGAAACCAGGCACTTCACACCAAACTCCATCCCCAGCCAAGGTCTAAATTGCCCAGGCTGAGCTCTGAGTTGGAATCCTCCTGCTGCAACCTTCCAGAGTGCTGGGATTACAGGCATGTGCCACCACACCCTGCTGTTGTGTTTTATAACTAGCATACAGCAGTCAGCAGCCCAATTATAGACCATCCCGAGGCACAGACCTGAGTCTCTTTGCCCTGGTAAAGGCAAAAACAAATAACTCTATGTAGACTGTTTTATTTTCTAAGAATCAATATATTTTCTTCCTTTGAAATAAATACAAACCAGTTTGAAAGGTAGGGGGAATCTACGGGAGAGAGAAAAGTGGGGACAGGGGC
>NW_022900936.1:71298195-71314306 GCF_012274545.1 Fukomys damarensis | reverse complement strand
GTTTTTTTTTTTTTTTTTTTTAGTACCAAACGACTCTGGCGCGACCCGGAAACGCAGTTACAAATGAGAATAATTTAAATTCTCTGATAATTACATTATTTACAGTAGCAGGGGAGGGGGTCACCTAGTGCCCCATTTCCAGACTGGACAGACATCAGTCCCACTGCTAGGCTGAGCAGATGCCTGCTCCCCTCACCATTGGCAAGGGCCTCAGGCCTCTAGGCAGTTGTGGAGTCTTCTGGCATGAGCAGGCGACAGAAGCAGGATGGCCTGTATGATGCAGTGTCCTAATGGTAGCCCACCACTCTGCCTGATCACGCCACGAGGCTTCTGGTGCTCTCTCTGACCTGCAGGGCCTCCCCTCTCCTTGCACTGAGTTGCCATGGGTCCTCGGAGTGTTCTGTACAGTCCAGCTGCACTCAGGGCAGGAGAGACCTCCCCTACCCAGTTTCCCCTGAGACTGGCCCCAAGACCAGGAATGAGTCAGTGCAGAGGCTGGCGCCACTCCAGGACAGTGAGCACAGGAAGGAAAGGGCCTGCGGTTCTGAAGGCTGGGCTCTGCTGGGCAGGATCAGTCACTGTCACTGGTCTCACTGCTCTGCTCACCCTGCACCTTGCTGCGGTGCTGCAGCGCCCTATGGTAGGCAATCTGTACTGATTTGCGGATGTTGGATTTCCGGCCCTCCAGCATCTTCTCTTTGTCAAGGTCCTGGTTCACACCCAAAGGGACCAGTTTAGTCCTGGGCAGCCACTGCCTAGAGGATAAAGTGAAGATCAAATATATATCATCTCAGGAGAATAAGTACCAGTCTTCCCCCACTCCATTCATTCAGAAATACCTCCTGAGCTGGTGTGGTGGCACATACCTATAATCCCAGTACTCAAGAGGGTGAGGCAGGAAGATCACTGAGAGGTTAAGGACACCATGGGCTACACAGTGATTTTAAGGCCAGCCTGAACTGTATAGTAAGACCCTACTCTCTCTTTTTTAATTTTTTTTTAAGGAAATGCTGACTTTGAAATATTTATTCACTTTGGTTTAAGTACAAATTAATGCACTTCAACTTTTTTTTTTTTTGGTACTGGGGATTGAACTCGGGTCCTTGCGCTTGGCAAGGCAGGCCACCGAACCGCTGAGCTAAATCCCCAGCTCTCTTTTTTAATTTTTAATTTTTTGGTTTTTGAGACAGGGTCTCACTATGTAGTTCAGGGTGGCCTTGAACTTGTGATGATCTTCCTGGCTCAGCTTCCTGAGTGCTGGGATTACAGGGATGCACCACCATCTCTGGCAAGACCCTCTTCTCAAAAACCAAGCCAAAACAAGCCAAACCAAACAAACAAATAACAAAACCACACACAAGTGAAAAAAAACCTGAGCACCCATGCTGGCCAAACTGCTGGGCACTGGGGTAACAGAGACGCCATGTCCTCAAGAGATCGCTCAGACAATAGTGATGCTAGAGGGGTAACTACAGAGTATTTTTAAGTGCAAAAAGAACCCCTGACCTAAACCTGTACCATGGGCACTAAGCAGACTTTACAGACAATGAATAGCATCTTCAGGAAACTAACAGAAAAATTATATGTATAAATATGACAGAATAGGAATTTAGAGGCAAAATGTTTATGCTAGCTTTATTTATTTATTTTTAGTCTTTTTTTTTGGTACTGGGGATCAAACTTAGGATCTTGTGGTTGAGAGGCAGGTACAGCACCACTGAGCTAAATCCCAGGCTATTTTTGTTTTTTTTGAGACAAGATCTCACTTTGTAGTTCAGGCTGATCTTGAACTTACTATGTAGTGCCGGCTGGCCTCAAACTCACAATAATCCTCCAGTCTCAGCCTCCTGGGTGCTGAGATTACAGGTGTGCACCACCATACCCAGCTATTATGCTAGCTTTATCTGCATCCTGTCACCCCAGAGGAAGTGGTGAAAAAAAAAAAAAAAGTCTAGAAGTTGAGCCTAGGTAGGGAGCCATCCCCATATTAATTACAGTCACTAATGGTCTTTTGGTTTCCAGCTACCACTGTTTGTCAGCTCACTCAGTATGTCAGACTTAGGGTCACAATAAATGTGAAATCTTTGCTTGAATTCCTCTCCTGCTCATCTGTGATAGCCTCATCTGTCTACTGGCCTTCCCTGGCAGTCTGCCCCCATACCACACAGGGTTATATCTGTGGCTGTGAGTCAACACCAAGTGTTCCCCTCTTTCCTTACCAGGTTCGTTTGTTGTCAAAGAAAAGAACGAGGTAGAGATGCTCTCGGGCTTCCTGGGTCATCTGTTCCCCGAGTTTCAAAACCTCCAGTGGGGGCACAGGGATGGGAACGCCATGGTGAAACATACCTTCTCGGGGCATCTTTGGATCAATGATCTGAGGGTACAAATGAACCAAATCTGGTCCCGTTCATCTCTTCTCCCGTGTGTACCACCCAAGAGTGTGGGGACATCAAGAGGGGACAAGCCAGCATGCTGCTAGGGTTCCACTGCTGGCCCCTGACTTCTTCCTGTGCTGTATTATTCCTGAGCCGAAGGGGTAGGGCAGGACAGACACTGGCAATGGCCTGTGAGGGGCACACTAAGGCTGTACCTGCCCAGAGTGTCTCCTGAGGAAACCTATGCACCATAACTCAGCAGGGAGCAGGGAGTCTGCTGTGAGTCTGGGTCTGGGGTAAGGAAGCAAAAGCAGGGCAGCAGAGGCAGAAGCCTACCAGAGCTGGGTACGATGGGTACCCTCGGCATTTGGCCCACACGAGGTCCAGAGCGTCCAAGGGAGAGTCTTCATCCTCTGACAGCCAGGCAGCTCCTCGGCCCAGACTCTTCCTCACCACTTCATGGGAAAGGAAGAGAGGGGGTGGATCAGCCACTGGGGGGCTAGCAAGGCCCCGACACAGGGTCCCCAGCATCCCTGGCTTTGGGTGAGGGTACTTACTGCTGTGGCCCACGCCGCGGCCAGTGCCCACGGAGTAGGCCTCATTCTCGGTGCCTGAGGTATCTTCACTGCTGTCCTCTGGGAAGGTGCTCCGAGAGAAGGAGGGCTTGCCCCGGCCTTGTTTTGAGGGTGTTGTGCTGGGGGCAAAAAGGGAGATCTTGGCTCAAAGGGAGGGAAGAAGAGGGAAATGGCACAGTTGGTATTCCCCCTGCTTTAGGCCTGAGGTCTAGCTTTTACAAAGCACAGTGGGTAAGAATTTCAAACTCATGCTCTCAGGGGCTGGGCTGGAGATCTGACTGAGGTGGGTGAGACTGAGAGGTGAGGGTAGTATGTGCCCTTTGTAAAGACCAGACTGCCACAGCCTCTGATGTTAAAGAGAATATAAATTGGCAATTTTATGTGGCCACGTGGGTACTTTTTTTAATTTATTTTTTGGTAC
The DNA here is from genome assembly GCF_012274545.1 of Fukomys damarensis. Lineage (NCBI taxonomy): Eukaryota > Metazoa > Chordata > Mammalia > Rodentia > Bathyergidae > Fukomys > Fukomys damarensis. The sequence continues at coordinate 71,310,935 of NW_022900936.1, read as the reverse complement.
CGGGTATTGAACTCAGGGCCTTGTGCTTGCCAGGCAGGCACTACACCACTGAGCTAAATCCCTGGCCCCTGGATTCCTTTTTTTCCCAGCCCCCCAAACTCAGGACCTTGCGCATGCAAGGCAGGGGCGGTGCCACTGAGCTACATCCCTGGACCTGGATTCCTACTTTTTTGGGGTTTTGTTTTTGTTTTTGAGATAGGGTCTCACTGTATAGTTGAGACTATGTATGTAGCTCAGGCTGGTCTCAAACTTGCAGAGATCCTCCTGTCTCAGCCTCCCCGAGGGCTGGGATTATGGGCATGCACCACCACACCTGGCTTGGATTCCTAGTTTTTAATTCACCATTCTGACCACAGTATGTTGGGAGGTCAAGTCCAGGCTACAAAGGTCCAAAGCACACTTCTAAACTCAGGACAGTTGCCTGTCATGGCAGCAATAATCTAAGTTACTAATTATGCAGTAGGCTGCAGTGGCAGCTACCTGACTTCCAAGAGCCAAGGTGGAAAGGCCTGAAGGGCATCCCTGGAAGCAGGCTTCAATCTGGAGGGCTGGTACCTGGTGCGGTCTGAGGCAGCACTGCTGCTGCTGCTGCTGCTGGATTCGGAGTCAGAGCTGCTCCGGGGAAGGCTACAGTCATTTCGGTATACCAGGAAACTCTTCTTCACCGGCTGGGTTCCACTGCTGAAGCCATTGGCTGGCAGGTCTTGGTAGGGGGAGGGGAGGAAGGAAGGAACCGGTCAGGAAGATGGAGATCACATCTAGCATGGGGCCAAGAGGGACTTAGAGCTTCAGTTCTGCTTCTGGGCTGCAAAATTCCTACATGTTTGGCCAATACAGCTAGCTGTGGCCATAGCCCTGCCCTGTCCCTTGCTTCTCTGGCAGTTACTGGCCTCAGGACACAAACGACTTAAGGGCAGGAGGTCCCTGAGAAGATGAGAAAAGAAGAGGTAAAGTGAGACAATGAAGGAGGCCCTGATGGGACTCTGGCTGGTCCCAGGGTCCCTGGGCCTCCATCTTCCCAACCACACAATGAGATGATGGGATGAAGGGGTTCCTAAGGGCCCTTCTAGCTCTACCTTTCATGGGTTAAGGGAGGAACAGCAGGGCATGCCGGGAAGAATGGCAGTGCTGCACTTGCTCTGGGGACTGGGTGATGATGGTAAGGCTCACCCATTGGGGGGTCTTCTGTGGACTTATCACTGTCGCTGTCTGAGCTCGAACTGGGCTGGGGGCTCCTACCCCGCTTGCGCTGACGCAGGGAGCCCATGATGGGGAGCTGGGGGGGCCCCACAGGACTGCCTCCGTGGCTGGGGGTCATCTGGCTCTCCCGGTTTTTGGGGGGCCGGCCCGGCCTCTTGGGCGGTCCAGCTGTCTTCGGGTTCTTTTTGGAGAACAGAACTGAGGTTCTCCTGCCCACCTCATGTGCGGGGGTTGAGGACATGTTGGGACCCAGGCCTGGAGCAGAGAAAGAGAGAAGGAGAGTTGGTGAGGGGCCTGATGTGAGAAGAGTAGATGTCCAGGGTCAGTTACTCCAGCTAGAGGTGGGGAGAGGATGTGGGGCCATGAGATTTGGAACACTGACTCACAAGTACCAGAGAGGCAGCTAAGAGGCCAGCCCCCAACAGTGACACAGGGAGAAACTGCAGCTAGCTGTGCAGAGACCTCTGCCCGGGAACAGCAGGGGCTAAGTATGTGCTGCTGAGCCCAAGTAGGACTTGTTTTGGGGTCCACCTGCTATGGGGCTCAGACCTTTGCTTGTCTCCTGGCTGCTGCTCTCCTCCGCGGCACTGTCTGTCTGCCCATCCTTGTCACAGGCTGCTGGGTGGGGTGTCAGACTGCCCCGGCTGGAGGGGCCATGCCGCTCAGGCCCATCCCGTCCAGTCTCCCGCTGGTGGGCAAGCTTCCTCCGCAATGCTGTCATCTCCTTCTTGATCATTTTCACACGCCGTGAACGGCCCACACTCTGCTTGCTGGCATTGACTTCGTCCAGCCGTTCCAGCAACAGCTTCAGTTGTTCCTCCACTGGCAGGTGCTTCTGGCTCTCCAGGAGGAGCAGCCGCTCTTCCTCTACTGCCAGGGGGAGGGTTGAGGGGAACAGGTCAGACTCAGGGCAGCCCAATGGACCCCTGGAACCTGGGCAGGCAGCAAGAAGTCCCCTCTTCCCACCCTGGCTTCTCCACGAAACTGCTGTATAAGAGCAGCACTGGGATGTGCGGAATGCAGGCCCTGTTATCCATTAGCCCAGGCTGGCTTCCCGAGCAGTGGCCCTGGGGACAGCTCACCACTGATCAGTCTAGCTGCTTTCTGCCTACACTGCCTGCACTCAGGAGGGGACTTCTGGAAGCTCCTGGGATTGGGTTCTGAGTGTGTATGACTTATCACCCACCATCTTCAGTGTGGTGTGGGGCCTCATCTCCAGGCAAGTTGTGGGGGATATGCATGCCCGTCTCAAAGTCAATGCCCATTTTTTCTGCCTGGCGCCGGGCCTGACGGAGCACAGCACCACCCTGCTCACGGAGTCGTACTGCTGCCCTGTAGAAGATGGTGTCCTTGGCATTGTACTTGAGGCAGTTGCTGACGATGAGGTTGAAGTCCTCCTCAAAATCATCAAAGTTCAAGTAGCGGTAAGCCTCCAAGTTCTGCTTCATGGTGAAAAAGTCCATGGGCTTTTTGATGTGGTCCAGGTAGTCAGGTACCTGGGAGAGAAGGGTAGGGGTGTCTCAGTGGAGCCACATTCTAACTCCCCAAATCCTGTCACTAATAAACACCCCCTGAGATGCACCCCGTAACCTCCTCCCACCAATCAGAGGCAGGCATGTAGCACAAGGAAAAGGAAAGCTGGATCTAATCTGACTTAACAGTCACAGTGTGACCCTGGCAAGTCACTGAACCTCTCTGGGCCTCCTTTTGATCTCCTGGGAAATGACTATGGAAATATAGGCAAATCTACCTTGGAAAGCCATGGGAGGATTCAGTGAGAAAATACCTACAGGAATCCTCTGGACAAACCACCACTTTGCATTCCTCTTGCTCTTTTTATTACCAAGATTTATAAGAAAGCAGGCGTCTTAGGCCTCTCATTTTTTTTTTTGGTACTGGGGATTGAACTCAGGACCTTGCGCTTGTGAGGCAGGCATGGTGCCACTGAGCTAAATCCCCAGGCCCTTAGGCCTCTCATTTTATACCTTTTAGAGATGAGTCTGCCAGTCAGGACCTAGGGCTTCAGAGCTGGTTCTCTAGGTACTAAGCCTTCTACAGTGTCCAGTCTAGGTTCAACACCCCCAAAATGTCTTCCTGCCCTGGGGAGGAGTGCAGGTTGTCTCCCCTTCCGGACCCTTGGTGTATGACATGGACAACACAGTCTGGGTGACATGTATATCTAATCTGTCCTCCTCAGAGCTACCAGCCTCTGTACAGAATCCCCAGACGGTCCCTGGCCCAGACCTGCAGCAGGGGTCCAACTGGGAGAAGAACAGAAAGAAGGAGGAGTGAGGGGAAGGGATTCTTACTTCGTCCAATTCGGTTACCTCAGACAGAGGGACCGGCTCGCTGAAGATGTTGCCCGTGTCCTTCTCTTGGAGCTGCTCCAAGGTTTTTCGAAGGAGGATGAGGAAAGGTGTCAACTGCATCTCCATGGCGATCTGCTGGACCTTGATCTGACATGGAAAGGCCTGATCAGCCAGCCCCAGCCAGCCCTCTGGCACACAGGTCCAGGAGATGGTCCCAACCAGCTCAGGAGCTTGTCGTCCTTCCTGTTCCCACAGCTGGAAGTGCCTACTCAGGCCCATCTTCTCCAAGGCCCCAGCCAGGAAGGCCTTCCCTACTCTTAAGCTCCAAGCATGAGCTACCAGGGTTACTAAGTCAATGTCTGTTTATGTTTCCCAAGATACTGGGCCTCCCGGAGCGAAGCGTATACTGCAGGAAGACACAACTCCAGCATTGGGCCTTTGCCGCCTGGCTGGGGTGCACCTACTATTCCTTCTCCTCTGAAGGATAAGCCTGGCCCAGGAGTACTCACCGTCTCCCTTTTGAGCTTCTCTCGCTTTCGGATCAGTTCTACCAGCAGCCGAGCTCGCTCAAGGTCATGCCGGAGCCGCTGCCATGACTTGAGCTGTTCTTTGAGGGCCCAGTTCTTGTCCTCCGAATCTCTCTGTAGAGGCAAAGGAGGATCAGGTGATGAGAGCTGAGGGTAAAGCCAACTGTGACAGGGGAGGCCCAAGAACCCTGGGTGAAAGGTAGCTGAAGCCAAAGTGTTGCGAGCGACCACTGTAAATCACTATGGCCAGGCCTAACTTGTCTCTTCCTGCAGATGAGGCAGGGCCCACGGGAGGAAGACAGGCGGTGGAGCAAGGCCTGGCCCAGAAGAGGACAGTCTTCCTCCCCACCCATTCACCAGAGAAACATCAGACATGATGTCCTGCAGACCTGAGCTCCTTTTATCTCCCCCTGCACTTCCCCTAACTACCACTATAAATAAACACGAGGCCATTTGCTCAGTGGTCTTTTCTTTCCATCAGGGGTTAAGAGCCCCAAGTGTTCCACCTGTATCTTATTGTATCTCTGTGTCTTTCTTAAATCTCTCACTGTAGTTTTCACTCCATGACCCCTTCAGCCACGAGGGTCGTGGCACCAAAGGAGGGTAATAACCATTCACTGGTAGCTCCTCAATCTACTTGCCCCTAAGGCCTGGCACAAAGTAAATAAATGCATGCTGTGTTTGTGGAATGAACTCAGTAATGGTGCCTCTCTGTGGAGTTGATAACGCACAGACATCTCCTCCTGGGCCTGTGGAAGGGCCAGTGTAAAGGAGAAAACGGCCTGAGCTCTCTGACAGGGCAACTCGTTCCCGCAGCCCACAGAGTATTGGACACGGTACCCCAACTTGGTCACAGTTCCTCTGGGACTGGAGGTGGGTCTGCAGGCGACGCAGCAATGGGACCCCATTCCGTGACTGCCTCTTCAGTGTCCAGTAGCTGTGCAGCCTCTGCATGAACTGACTCTTCCGCTGGATGGTCAGACGGTTGGTGATTTTACTGAGCCTAGGGTCAGGATACAAAAAGAACACAATACCTGCTGGGTCCCAGTTCTCTTAAGAACAGGGACCCTGGCCAGGAGAGCTGACTGGGGTGAACAGAGCTCACCCTCCTGTAGAAGAGGCCTGAGACTCAGGGTTAGGACAGAGAACAATGACTGGTGCCACCAGTGGCGCTGCAGCAGACAGACACCAGGCCCTAGCAGCAAGCAGTCCCACCAGCGCTCAGGCAGTTTGACTTCCAAGACCGCAGGAGTCAGGGTAGCCCAGAGCACTGCCCAGCAGTGAGCCCCTCTTAGAGGGGTGGAAGGTTTCAAGATAAAGCACACATCACTTCTTGGCTACCTGCCTATGACCAAATGAAGACAAAGTACAACTGTACAACAGAAACCTACGGTGGATCAACTAAGTAACAGAAGAGTTAAAGATAACTGAAGATCCCAGTCCAGGAGCAGCCGCTCTCTGTGACTTTTCTGTCATTGCTGCTGGTGCCAGAGAAGAACCCGGGGCCCCTCACTCATGCTAAGCGCACACTCTACCACTGCATTCTCCCCCAGCCTTTCCTCAGCCTCGTGGGCCTTCCTTTCCCTGCTTTTCTCTATTCATGGTCAGATGGGTATTTTTTCCACTGTGGTTGTTTCTCCTCTTTCTTCCTAATTAAACAAATCTACTATGTACATATGGGTTTCAAACACCTGTCAGGTCTGCCAGGTAAAGGTTCACCTCTCTGACTCCTAAGGTAATAAGAGTCAGGTGACTTGTTAATGATAAAATCTTTTGGAATTTATCTTCTCTGCAATTCCTCACATGACAGAAGTTAGCCCTGCCACCCCACTGGGGGGCTGTCAATTTCTCCCCAGGAGGGCTGCTCCACCCCGACCCGCTCCCTACTTACCTGTGTGGCGGGATGCAGGGCACTGACACCACGGGTGCTGCTGCCCGCTTCTCTGCCAAGATCTTCCGTGCTTTCTTCATTTTGATACGGGACTTGGCCTTGGCCTTCTTGACTTTCTCTGAGCTCCAGCCCTTACCCTCCTCCTCTTCCTCCTCCTCCTCCTCTTCACCCTCGCTATGGGACAGGGCAGGCAGGCGGCGTGCAGAACCTGGGGGTGTGTGGATGTCACAGTAGGCTGTCTTGCGGACACTGAAGGAGGTGCCGTTGGCACCCGTCTCCCGCACAGGCTCCATTTTCATGTACAGGCCAGCCTGCTGGGCACACGTCACATGGAAGGCTGTGTAGCAGTTGGCTTTGTGGCACTGGATGCAAGCCCCTGAGCCACGCTGTTTGCAAATGTAGCAGGTGAGCTTCCAGCGAGCTGGTGGGATGTGCTCGATGCTGTCAATAGGCTCTAGGAAGACCGTGTTGGCGAAGCAGACCTCGGGGATCCACAGGGCACACACCACGTGGGCCCAGCGCCCATCATCTGTCTGCTTAAAGGCACCACCCTTGTTGGGGCACAGGGCACAGTCCACTGCACGGGAAGGTGACTGCAGGCAGCGGCGGCACAGCCACTGGCCCTCAGGGATGTAGGGGACACCATAGCACTCCTGGTGCACAGCCAGGTTGCACATGTCACAGAAGAGGATGACATTGCTGTTCTGGCACTCGCCGTCATTGCAGATGCAGCACACGGCATCCTCGTCCACCAGGGCGTTGGGGTCGCCTTTGTTGTGACTCTCAAAGTAAGATTCCTTCTCCAGCCTGTCCATCAGGTACTCGAAGATCTCCTGTGGGATGGGACTCACGCCCTCTGTCTTCCGCCGCTCGTTCATGATATCCAGCCAGATGTAATCCTCCTCATCCATGTCATACTCCACTTCCTCATCCAGCTCTTCCGCAGACTTCTCGATGTACCTGCAGCACATAAAGGCAGCTCAGCAGCCCGTGGATGAGACTTCCCTCCCTCACGGGCAGGAGTTGAGGCTGCCACCAAGCACTTACTCTACACCTGTGCCTGACATACAGCACCTCACTCTGGCCTCACCTGACCCAGGTACCATAGACATGTCACTCATTCCCATTTGCAGAAAGAGACCTAAGGCTTGGGAAGTCACTATGCCGGCCTCAGGGTGCTTGCAAGACGTGGCACAGCTAGGGTATGAAAGCAGGCCTGTCTCCAAAGCTTGCATCCTAGGTGACACATGACACTGCCTCCTGTGGAGGACAGAGGCTCAGCCAGATTCCTAAAGAGAGGAGGGTTGGGGCAGCTGGGACCTGCTGTCAAAGTCTGGGGATGGGGTGAGAAGTTGGGGAGACAGTCTTTGGAAACCATATCATTCCACACCCCGACAGTGTAGCTCACTGTGAAGGTCCTCAGCTCAATCCCCAGTACTACTGAAAAAGAATGTCCTGAACCAACTGTCACACAGAGGGGCCCCACATGTCAAACAAGCGATCTAGCACGAGGCTACAACCTCAGCCCAGACATTACGTTTCAGTACAGGATGGCGGGGCCTCCACGAGAACTGCCAGGGTCTTTGCTCAGTGGCTGCCAGCATCAGACCCTAGGTGCCATGTCTGGTCTCTGGACAGCCTTGGGATATAACACTCACAACAGCTACGAGCAAATGTAGTAACTTGGCACAATGCCTGGCTCGTATTTACCACGGATTCAGGCTCACTTACTGCAATCTAGGCTCTATGCTAAGCCACAGGGTCTGTGTTTCTACAGCTTCGCTTTGAAATGAAGAAACGGAAGCTTGGAGGAGTTAAATAACCAGAGGCAGGTCACACAACGTGGTAATGGCAGAGCTGGATCCAGCCTCCAGCCCCAGCATTCCACCTGTTCCCCATATACGACTGGGAGCAGGCCTGAGCAAAGGGCTGTGCTATGTACCTGGGACCTGGAGTTCATACCTCTCGCCCTCAGTATGCTCTAGGTAGCCTGGCTTCTGGACTGTAAACTGCAGCATACAGTGGGGAGAATAGGGCTCCTGCTTCTGACACACCTGCATTTAAATCCTGCTTCTGCCACTCTGTGACCTTTAAGACACCTCTCCTCTTCTATGATCCTCAGCTTTTTTTTTTTCTTTTGGTACTGGGGTTCAAACTTGGGACTTTGTGCTTGTGAGGCACCAGGTAGAACCACTGAGCTAAATCCCCGGCCCTTATGAACCTCAGTTTTCCTGATGATAGAATGAGAATACTATCTACTCACAAAAATGCTGTCAGGATAACAAAAATGAATGTGTTGCCAGGTAGGATGGTTCTTTGGGAGGCAGAGGCAGGAAGACTGCAAGTTTGACCCCTGTCTGGACAACTTAGTAAGACTTTGTCTCAAAAAAGAGTTGGGGATGCAGCTCACTGTAAAGGTCCAGGGTTCAAACCCCAGTACCACAAAAAAGAAGGTTGTAAATCAAGTGGTACACTACTGTGTCCCTGTAAAATGTTACAGCCCATTTCTACTTTCTTCTCTCTACATGAGAAGTGGACTCTGAACAGGCCAGCTGCACACAGGCTTTATAGCTACATCATGTGGGCCTGTGAGACAGTGGGCAAGGAAGCAAGCTAAGTCCTTCAGGCCTTGTTTTCCTCACCTATAAAGCTGTGATGCTAATTTGAACCTATTTACATGCTGCCATGGTGAGTGGGGAGTGAGGATATGGGCAGGTTCTGGGAACAGGGCTTGGCACAGATCAAGCACTCAGTACATGTTAACTTTATTAACAGCCTCTGTACGGCCCTAACCCACCTTGTTTATGTGTCTAACTCTTCCACTACAGCATGAAGATGAAAGCAGAGACATGCTTGATTCACCACTCAGAAACAGTGCTCGGGGGCCGAAGATTTAGCTCAGTAGTTCCACTGCCTGCCTCGCAAGCACAAGGTCGGAAGTTCGATCCCCAGTACCAAAAAAAAAAAAAGGAAACAGTGCTTGGTGTTGCACATTTGAAAGACACTCAGGAGTGACAGGGAAGAGACTCTATAGGCAGTAGTAATTTTCCCCTTCATCCTTTTACCTCTTCTGCAGGGTGACTTCAACCTCCACTCTTTGAACAAAGGTATGACTAAGGGCTGGTGTGAACCATCTGGATGCTTCCGGGCCTTGTACTCTCTTAAACACCTGTTCTCACCCTTTCCTCTGCCACAACTGATGCGACATTCTGTGGTGGCACATAACGCACTCCCCCAGGTTTCCAGCTTCTAGGCTGGGTGTCATGTACAATTCTGGCTCACCAGCTAACACACCACTCTCTCTACCTCCCCCTCATGGAAGCACATGAGAAATGAGGAAGAGACAGTGTTGTATTAGAAGGATGGTCTCAGAACTTCTGAAATTTATGAGAAACGTAAATCTCTTCCAAAGTGTGGGCACCTTTGCTAACAAGGGTGATTACCCTCAACATAGCTCATAGCTGACTACAATGCATCAGCTGCAAACTGCTGTCCTGGAGAAGAGCAGATCTAATCCCCAAGAGGAAAGAGAATCTGAGCAGAGGAAGAACAGGAGCTGAATAAGCAGGGCTGGGAAGGACCAAGCTGGACTGCCTAGCAAGAGAGCTTAAGAACTAGGAGGGAGAAAGGCCTGGAAAGGGGCCTGTGTTTTGGAGGTGAGAGGAACAGCAGTCAGTGCTAACAGAAAGGGAAAGAGACTGACAATAACCACAAGGAAAGGCAATGCAACTGGGCTGAGCAGATGAAAGAATGAACAGGAGGAGAGAGACAGCCTGAAACTCAGATGGGAGAAGGGAAGTGACATATTAGGACTTATCACTCATGTCTCCACAGATGTGCTCTTAAGAACTAAGATTTTACACTTGATCTCAGCCAAAAGGCCGAGAAGCGATAAGAACTAGGATTTTAATATAAGATGGTATGAACTGTACTTTTGCAAAAACTGCTTTTCATATGAAAACCTTTAGGAAAATCTTTCTGATTAGGCTGATTTGACAACAACAAAAGTTCCCCTTAACTAAATCACCTGAATCCCTCTTTACTTGGAGGCCAGGCCTCTGGGTTTTACATGGGCTTCTGTATCATCCTCGTCCTAGAATTTCTGCATAGTTTTACCACCACACTTCCTCAACTCTGTCATTTTCCTCAGGTTATAAAAATGTAGTCTTGCCACATGATGTTGGTTTGTGCAAGGACAACTCTGATCTGTCACCCCTGGCTAAAATTTCAAAATTAAATAAAAAATAAAAATAAAAAAATGTAGTCTTGTTATGCCTGTGACTTGAAGAGAAGCCACTGTAACTAACTTTTGGAAGGAATGGAGTACAAAGAAATAAATGAGCTAAGTAAAAGGGCCACTGGAGAAATCCAAAGCATAGGCAGTGGAAATGCCATATAGGATGCTAAAGGATGGTGACAACCACAGAATAGAGTGGGGAAAAAACCCTCTACACAGATTCACAAACTGCTTTTAGGATCTTATAAAATCAGTAACTAGTCTTTTTTCTTTTTTTTTGGTACTGGGGATCGAAGTTGGGACTTGCACTTGCAAAGCAAGTAGCGAAACCACTGAGCTAACTCCCTGACACAATAACTAGTCTTTTACACTGAAGTGGGAAGAAGAATATTGCGTCTGCTTTAAGACAGGGTCTCCAGGACACCAGAAACTGGGTGTGTCACCAAGCTCGGCCAGTGAAGGAGTGGAGAAGATCAGGAACCAGAAATTAGATATTCTGGTACAGGGAAATACAGTACAGCTTTGGAGTCATAGAGACTGGGTTTGAATTCTAGCTCAGCTCCCTATCACTGCCTTTTGATAAGTCTGGCATACTTTCTGGACCCTGAGCTCTTCATCTATGAAATGAGGACAATACCTCCTGAAAGCAGCGAGAGTGAGGGAGTGGCTAGAAAGCACTCATCAGGGTTAGCATGTGGCAGTGCAGAGTAAGTACTACCACTGGCAGAGGTTCACTTCCTCTCGCTGCCTGGCAAGACCAGTATTATTCTGCTGTCCTTATTCTCCTCACTACCTGTCACTCTCTCTGGCTGCTGAGCCCCACCTGGCCAGTTTTCCAGAGGTGAGAGGAAGAGGAGGCCTTACCGGTAGTAGGAAGTCGGCCGGGGTGGGGCATCAGGGGTGTCCTGTTCCAGCTCCCGGTACACCACCTCTGGCAGCTTGGGTGTGGCACTTGCGGAAGCATTGTGGTGGTGGTGGTTGGAATCCTTGCGCTTCTCCTTGTTCTTATGCTTGCCTGACTTGGGAGTCGCAGCCGGTGTCTCTGTGTTCTCCTTGTTGCTGCCATTCTCGGGGGCCTCCTCGGGAGCTTCTTCATCCTCTGACACCACATCCAGGTTGTCAAAGATGCTGATTCGGTGGACACGGCCGTGCAGGTCCACCTCCACCATGCGCTGAGCCTGTGCGTAACTCATCACCTCACGGCCCGGTGACTGCGAGACTTCTGAAGGGCTGGGTGACTGCTTGTTGGCTGGGCGTGACTGGCGTCCCTTCTTCTTGTGCTTGCGGAGTGGAGTCTGCTGTGGGGGTGGCGGGTTGTCGTGGTCATAGTGGTACAGGTGGTATTCAATACCACTGTAACTCTTGTACACCTTGCGACAGGTCTCCACAGGGCACTCGTATGGTGGCTTAGTTGCCCGCAAGTTGTGGCAGAAAGTCTTCACATCGAAGTCCACCCCCATGCTGTCACATCTGGAATACACAGATCAGTCAGTACAAGGAAGAGCTCTCGCCTACCCACATCAGACAGGCACTATCCAGTCTTTGCCACCTTTCTAGCATTACCTCCACCATGGCCATGTCTGACCTTTTTACTAAGTAGCAATGATCACATCATTTTTTTTTTTTTTTTTTAAACAAAAGCCTCCTGATACTCCCTACTTACTTTGGGATGACACTCTACACACTGCTTTCACTGTCTGGACCCAGTTTTCCTTTCTAGACTCTTCACCAGTTATAGCTCTATCTACGCAAAGCAACCCACAAACCCCTGAATGTTACGGCCTCTGTCTCATGTTGTAAGGTAATCTCTATTAGGAATGCCATTAACTGAGTGCCAAGGAAGTGCCAGGTCCTATAGATACAATGAGGAACAGGACAAACTAAGAATGCTCAGCTCCAGGGTGGTCCTCCAGACTGGCCCTTCCCCCTCCCCAATCTTCCTGGGTGTGAGCAGATGGCAGATGGCACCAAACTCCAGGATGCCAGCTTGGACAGAGACTGTCCCAATTTCTCTTGGCATAGTTGAGTTCAACATTTCAGCGAAGGGCTTAGCACTATCCCAGGCAAAGCCACCCTGCTCTCCAGGATAAACACTGACTCCACCAATCCTCTCTTCCCCTGAAGCTTAACTGAGCAAGTGGGCTGCTTGCCCTCTGTCGCCAGCTCCTACTTCCTACCTGCAGCCGCGTCTTTAAACACAAACCAACCAAACAAACAACCTCTCCTCTCTCTAAGCAGGGTCCCAAGTGAACGGCTCTGGCTCTGCTACCCTGGTCCCCAAGTGGCAGTGCGCCCACAGCCCACAGCAATGTCCCGCCGGGACCGGGCAGCGCAGGCACAGGGAAGAGACGACGACTTAGATGTTAAAGCCCTCGGGGAGCACACGGGCCCGGGGGTTGGCCAGCTGCCTCAGCCCCTAGCTCCCTGGGCTGGAGGAAGTGGAGGGCGGGACGTCCGACCCGGGCCGGTAGCCTCCTCTCCCGGATGCCGCAGGGTTTCCCCTTTGTCAAAATGGAGCAAATTAAGCGAGGCCCCCTCCTGCCGCTGGCCCCGGCAGCCAGAAGGATCCGGCGGCA
>NW_022900936.1:71286459-71297332 GCF_012274545.1 Fukomys damarensis | reverse complement strand
GGTTCCCGGGCTCTGTCGCGCGCCCCGTCACGGCCTGGTGGCAGGAGGGTGGTGTCACGCCACAGGGGAGGTTCGCGAAGCCACTCTACTGGGGATCGAACCCAGGGCCTCGCGCTTGCCGTGCAGGCGCGGCGCCACTGAGCTACATCCCCGGATTGTAAAGCGGGCCTGGAAAATTCTGTCAGCTCTCAGGCTTTCAGAGAACTGACGCTGCTTCAGCAGCGGGACATCTGCGGAGAGCGAGCAGGGTCGGCCACGGTGTGGACGCGAACTTTGAAATCAGCCCCACAGGCACTTTTTCGTGTATCACCCCCTGTCCAGGAAGATGTTTGCTGGTTAAGATTTGGGGGTCTCAAGCCAAACGGAGTTCTAAAGAAACAGGTTATCCTTTCTGGACTTCAGTTTCCTCAGGTCCGAAGGATCAGTGCTGAGGTGTGGCTCAGGAGTAGAGCACCTGCCTAGCACTTGTGAGGCCCTGGGTTCCATCCCCAGCACCAGGAGCGTTCACACACAGAGATGGGGATAATACTTAACACCTCTCACAGGCCTGTTGCGAGGTTTGAGAGAGGGTGCTTGTAAGTCACCCAGCACATAGCTCATGTGTAGTCAAAATGGTCAAAAATCCTCCTTCAAAAAATTCACAATACAGGAGTATGGGGGAAAAATGAGAACCAAGATCTGTCATGTGAAGGTACAAGATCCCAATGATGAATGTAACTGTACTGTATACTTAAAAAGTGCCGGTAAACTCAGTAAGAAAAAAAATTCAGTGTCATCTTACAGTGAATCCTTTTTGAGGTCAGGAACCCCTTTGGGGATTTGATGAAAGCTTTTCCTTTTTTTGTGGTCCTAGGATGGACTCCAGGGCCTTACACATGCTAGGCAAGTCTTCTACCACAGAGCCACATCTCCACCCCCACTTGTTTCTTTTTTATTTTTGGGGGTGGTTCCGGAGATCAAACTTGGGACCTTGCACTTGCAAGGCAGGCAGTGGCACCACTGATCTGAACGCCTGGCCCCTCTTTATTGTTTTGAGACAGGGTCTCACTAGTGCAGCCTGGTCTTATACTACTGTGTAGCCCAGGCTGGCCTGGAACTCGAGACACTTCTATCTCAGCCTTCTGGGTGCTGGGATTACAGGTGTGCATCACTGCCTACGTTTTTCTTGGTGTTTGAAACTCCAAGTGACTGCACGAGTGTGTGATAGTGTAAGGGTGAACCCACCGAGGCCACCCTTGTCTCCCCCACAGTGCTGCCCAGGCCCTGGACCTCTGTGTTCCCCTTGAAGACCCAGGACACACAGTAGAGCAAAGACCAACTTTATTATTGGTATGAGAGCAGGGAGGCACTGCTGCAGCAAGGGGCAGAGGGCACACCTGCCGGCATTGATGCCCGAGGCCCAGGGCCCCAGGTGCTTCTGGCTTTCAGAGGGCCGGGTGTGGATATGTGGACTGCTCAGGGCTGTTCTGGAGCTGGGGTAGGGCTGGGGTTGGCTGGGGGTGAGGGCCGGGGCTGGATGTCCCTGGTGCGCATGTAGGACAGCAGCTGCTCTGGGATCTCAGCCAGCACATCCTTAGCCAGTCGGGCCATGCTCAGAACCTGGTTCCCTGAGCGGTCCACGTAGTCTCGGAATGGGACAAACTAGGACCACCAGATAGGAAGGTGTGGGCTGGGGCCCGGGGAGGAGGGCAGCAGGAGGCTCCATCTTCACTCCTCACCGCCACTCCTAATAACCCTCTCTCTCGCTTGATCTTCGACTGTCCGCTCAAACTGCCTTGTGATCACCTTGGTAGCCCTAGTTGCTAAGGAGCCCCGTGGGCAGTCACTCTGCGTGCTCACCTCGCTGTGTCTGCAGCTTTCTGTTACATGCAAACCTGATACTCCAGGATCTGTATCCCTCTCAACACTGTGAGTTTCAGGTTGTTCTTTTGCCTTTCTGGATGCTCCTCTCCATGGTTCCCTGACACCCAACTTGCTTTCCAAACCCAGTCCCTGCACTCTGGGCTGTCTTTCTGGGCAATTTCATACTCTTGTGATTTTTAAGACTGTCTCCTCGGAGGGAGGAGAGGGAACAGGCAAGGAGTGGGAGGGAGGAAGAACCAGAGGAGAGGACAGGCAGGAAGCAAGAAGAAAGGACCTTGAGGAGGGGAAGGGGCTCCGGGAAGAGGACAGGGAAGTGGGGCTGGGAGGGGCGGAGGTCCTGAGAAAGGGACTGGGCAAGAGGGGAGCGGAGAGGGTGCAGGGGAGAAAGGTCAGCAAAGGGAGGTAGAAGTGAAAAGGAAGAAGCCAGCTATTCCTGATGAGTCCCAAATATTTCTCCCCACCCCCGCCTTTATAAAACTTAATTTTGCCCTTGTCATTCCAGCACCCAGGAGGCTGAGGTGGAACTGCAGCAAGGTGCCTGGGTTCCCAGGAGTTCAAGGCAAGCCCCCATCTCAAAAAATCAACAAGAAAATAAAGAAAATTAAAGTTTACTTTCACTTTTTTTGCTTTTAGATGAGGTCTCACCATGTTGCCCAGGCTGGTCTTAAAACCCCTGAATGCAAGTGACCCTCCTGTCTCAGCCTCCTGAGTGCTGGGTATACAGGCAGGCAGGCTCCACCATGCTGCTGGGGGTACTCGAGGTTTAACCCAGAGCCTTCACACTGAGCTCCATCCCCAACTCCCAGCCTTTTCTTTTTGGAGACAGGTTCTCAGTTGGTTGCTAAGTTGCCCAGGAGGGTCAAAAGTACGAGTCCACCCAGCCTGGGCAACTTATCAAAACCCTGTCTCAAAAAATAAAAAGGGCTGGGGATGAAGCTCAGTGCCAAGGCCCTGCCTGTGTTCAGTCCTCAGTTTTATACAGACAAGTGTGTGTGAGCTCGAAAGCATCTCACTCCCTTATGCAAAACCCTTCAAGAGGGGGCAGGAGATGTAGCTCAGTGGTGCTGCACTGGCCTGGCAAACTCAAGGTCTAAGGTCATTTGAATTTCCGGCACCCCCTCCAATCCTTGAAGAGCTTTAGAACCACAGATCTTAGCCTGGTACAGTGGCCTATGCCTGTAATCCCAGCTACTCCTAAGGCTGGTGCAGTTGGATTGCAAGTTCAAGGCCAGCCTGAGCAACTCTCTTAGTGAGACCAAAGAAAATGAATGAATGAATGAATGAACGAACAAATAGATCTTTCCCAGGGCTGACCCCTGTTCTGTGTGATCTTGCCACCCTGCGCCAAGCCTCTGTCCTGCTCAGATGTGGCTCCTGCACCTTCAAAGCTGATCGCCTCTTTCAGGTCTCCGCCCTCAGTTTTAGACGCCCTCCCGACCACTAAGCGCCTCCGCACCAACGGTCCAGAGCCACCTGCTGATCCCTGGGCCCTGGGCTCAGCCTAATCGGGTGTATTTGTTACAGGTCAGCTCCGCTAGAGGGCTCACTGTGGAGCCCTCCTCCCCAGGGACCCTCCAGCTGGTCAACCTCTCTGTTCTGGGAGGGAGGAGGGGAAGCGTGGGGGGGTGAGCAGGCAGGGAGCCGGTCAGGGGCCGGGGCTACCTGGACGATGTCCCGCTCTGCGAAGCGCCCCCGGGAGGACACACGCACATCGTCGCCGTCCAGCTCTTCCATTGCTGAAGAGAAGATGCCCTAAACTGGCCTCTCCAGCTGGACCATGCTGCCCTCCCTCTTCAGAGTCATGACAGCATGTAGGGGTTGTAGTGAAGGCCTACACCTATTAGACCTTGTTCTGGAGCTGTTATTTTTATTACGGGGGGGCAGGGTCTTGCTAGGTAGCCCTGGCTGGCCTCGAACTAAGGGTGATCCTCCTACCTCTGCCTCCAGAGCGATGGGATTACACGTGTGCACCACCAGGCCCAGCGTGTTTTATTACTGCTCTGTCCTTCCACATCCTCCATCCCCCCAGGAGTGTCAGAAGGAGAGGCTCGCTACCACCCAACTTGGTTAGGAAGAGGGCACAGTGCAGAGCTAGGGACTCAGGTAGCCCCCCAGGACATCTACCTTGTGTTCCCCAAGGCAGGCCCCAGTGCCCAGACCCAGCCTGCTCCCCAGGCCTCACCCCTCTCCTGGGCACCCCCAGCCGGTCCTACTCACCCTCGAACATGGCAGGTCCCACACCGACTATGATGATGGACATGGGCAGGGAGGAGGCCTGCAGGAGAGAGGGGTGGGGTGAGCTGCCATTCAGGGAAACCACCGTGTCACTCCAGACTTCCCATTCGTGAGGGACGTGTTTGAGTCAGGCAGCCCAGGGAGCTGCAGTGTCCCCTCACAGCCGCGGGCAGGTTGGTATTACCCAGAACCCTTTTCAAGTCTCCCACAGGGCACAGAGGGTGAGTGTGCCCGCCACCCACTGGAAGAGACCAGGCACCACCCGTGCCGCAGCCTGCAGTTAGGGCAGCGTCCTATGGGGACCAGCACTTCGGGATGGTGCAAGGGCTGGCTGGGTACTGCCACTACTGCTTTCCCTGGGGGTGATGCGGTCCCCTGCCACTGATGAGGAGTCCTGTGTCCTCCGCCAGCATCCAGGAAGCTGGTGGGCTCACTCACCAGGCTTCCAGAAGGATAAAAAACCCCTGCCCATCCCAGTACTGGCCGCAACTCCTCAGAGCAGCCTCCTTGGAGGACTCACGCTGACGATGGCTTCTTTGGTCTGTGTCATATCAGAGATTACCCCGTCCGTGATGATGAGCAGAACATAGTACTGGGAGCCATCAGAGATCTTGGCTGCGGCCCTGCACAAGAGGCAAAGGTCAGAGTCCAGCCAGGAAGGAGCGCAGGAAACACACTGGCCTGCAGTGCCCACAGGGAGGGAGCTAGGCAAGACCGTCACCAGCCCCTGGAGACACATGGGAGGAAAAGGCCAGGCCTCGGGCAGGAGACTCCTCACATTCAGTAAACCACACAAAAAGGCGGGAAATGACCACTGTGAGAAGGCTGTGGGGACTGCACCGCAGGGTCCTGAGCTGGTCCTAGAGGTGAGTGTGAGGAGAGGGCTCGCTGTGGATAAGAGCCCTCGGGTGGGAGGGAGCGGGGAGTGCCCCAGCCTCATCTAGAGATGGAACACGCAGGCAAGAGTGGGCCAGCTTGAAAGATCCTGATGTTTGCAGGCCTCCAGAACAGACCAAAGGCTCCCTCTCCCTGCTCTCCCCATCCACTGTCTCCTCCCTGACACCATCCATGGCCTGCACCCTTCCTCAGCTGGGCAGATGGACTGCGCCCCTAGGCCTCCTTTCCCCTCCTTCCCATCATTCCTGTTCTAGGTGTCGGTGCGGGGGATAGAACCCAGGGTGGGGCACATGCTACACAAATGCTTCCCACTGAGCTACACCCCGACCCCTTTTCAAAAAATATTTTGAGACAGGGTCTTGCTAAGTTGCCCAGGCCAGCCTTAAACTCAGCCTCCTCAACACCTGCGATTGTAGTTGTGCGCCACTGCACCTGAACACCCCCCTCAATTTTGAGTCCAGCATCCCATCTGAAGAGGACCTCATCAGGCAGGGTCCAGTCCTCTTATTTTATATAACCCAGGGAGGGCACAAGGGTGTTCACAGGCCTGAGTCTGTGACTTCCAGTCTGAGGACCCTTGGGGACTGGAGGGATGGATGGAGCTAGACTCTCCAATAAGGACACTGAAATTTAAGTCCATGAAGTTAAATGGAACCGAAGACTGTGCTCCTCAGTCACCCTGGCCACCTCTCACTGCTCAGTGTCACACAGGGCTGCGGCTGCCACACTGGACGGCACACATAGACCACCTTCACTGCTGGACAGCAGTCTCCAGAACAGTTCTAAGTCCTCCCACAGACCGGTCCCTTCCTGAGTTCTGGGCTCTCCTCAGAGACGTGGCCTGTGGCTTTATCTTGTCACAAGTAGTCCCTGCCTACCTGCTGTCTGCTGGCACCAGACTTGGTGCCAAGCTCGCAGCAGCGAGCAGGGTACTGCCCGAGGGGAGACAGATGCTATACCTCGCATGGTGTGACAGTTAATGTAGCGCTTGGAGAGGGGGTAGGCGAGGCATGTGTGTGAGTGTGTGCCTGCAAGTACACGGTGGGGAGGGAGACGCAGGGACCGGCATGTGCAGAGACGGTGTGTCCTAGGGAGTCACAGAAGAGCTGCAGAGGAAGGAGCAGAGCTGGGTGGGACCCTTGAGGGAGGGCCTTAAGCGCTTCCCGCACAGGCCTGGCATCCTGAGACTGGAAGGGAGGCATCTATGCTGGGCTCAGACAGGAGAGGCAACAACGGAGTCTTCTGTGATCCCCATCAGAGCACGGCAAGTGTGTCGGACGGAGTCCTCACTGCCACTCTGTGAGGTGGACAAGGTTTGGTTCATTCTTCTTTCAATACTGGAGATTGAACCTAGGACCTTCAAACTGCTAGGTCACAGACCTGCCTTTTTAATTTTGAGACAGGAGTTGCTAAATTGCCCAGTCCAGGCTCAAACTTGTGATTCTCCTGCCTCAGCCTCCCAGAGTGCTGGGATTCCAAGCCTGCAACCCACCATGCCCAACTGCTATTTTTCTTTCTTTTCAGTACCAGGGATCAAACTAAGGACCTTGCACTCTCAAGGCTAAATCCCTGGCTCCCAACTCCCATTTTTTTTTTTTTTTCTGGTACGGGGATTGAAGTTGGCTCCTTGTGCTTGGGAGCAAGTGGCGGAACCCAAAGTCCTATTTTTAAAATGAGAAAAATGTTCAAAGACATTGAGTAGCATCCCCTGGGGGTTATGAGGCTGGAGTCCAAGCCTTGCTTGACCAACTGAGCCCAAAGCCTCGCTCTCATCCTCTCCTCTCCACTTTGGCTCTGCCCCAGATATACCCAGCAGATCACACCATGTCCTGATTCAGCTGGCTGCCTCTGCTTCCTCCCATTGGGCAGTCCCTTCCCTGTCCTTCCTGTTGTCACACCCTGGGGGGTACTGAGGGGAACCCAAGGATACCGTGCCTCTATGGCACCAAACGGTCAACAGTACTTCTATAAACCATGACCACAGTTTGCGTGAGAAGAGTGTAAAATTGGTATGACTTTTTAAGATGAAATATGGAGACTTCAAAGATTTCATCAGCCTGGCAGCTTTCAGCTGTGGCCCCAGGGCACCCCCGGGGGAGGACAGGGACTTGCTAGAGAAGTCTGGGAAGCTCTGGCTACAGAGGGAATGTTTATTTATAGGTCTGTCTCCTGCACCAAGGCAAGAGCTCCCGAGGGCAAGCCCAGGCCTGATTCATCCATGAGTCTCCAGGGCCCAGAAGAGAGCAGGGCACTGGCAGCTGCTCTCTGAATAGTGGCAGAGGTGACAGAGTAACAGCAGCAGCTAAAGCTGACAGGGATCAGGATGTGGTGATGCTGCGTTAGGCAGGTGATGGTTGTCATCAGCCTCCTAATGGCCCTGAGATTCAGGTTTTTACAAATAAGGACCAGGTACAGCAGGGTTGACAGACCTGAGTGGCAGGACTGCTATGGGAGCAGGTTGGCTGCAGAGCCCCCGTTCATGCTGGCTGCTCCTTTATGGGTTGCTTGCTAGATGAATGGATAAATGGATTGGGTAGCTGCTACCAATATTTAAGAAGTCTGGTTAATGAAGATAAAAAGTAGACTCCAGTATTGGTGGGGAAAAAACAGTAATGAAATGTTATGTATAATATGACTGCGATTACAGAAGTATAAAGAAAACTAGCTAGGTGTGGTGGTTCACACCTATGGTCCTAGCACTCTGGGATCTGGGAGGCTGAGGCAGGAGGATCCTAGTCGGACCTTAGTTTGGGCAACTTGAAAACTTAGCCACACACACACACACACACACACACACACACACACACACACACACACACACACACACACACACACACACACACACACAAGGAAAAGACTGTCAAGAACTCTATATGTATCCATATCCCATGGGTAGTACTCAAGATGCTTTCCTCCCTTCCTTCTCAAGCTAGGGATTGAACCCAGAACTGTATAATATAGACAGCTAAGTTCAGACAGAGCTGGGCCCTCGAGGAAGTTGGTGCAGAAGATGAGAACACATCACAACTGTGGAGGCACAGCTGTCGAAGGCCAGGCCTGCATTCCTCCCCAGGGATAAACAATAATTTGAAGATTACACTATAATAGGTATCACCTGGTCCAATAAAGTCTAGATAGACATCAGTCTACCTGGGTAACCAGGACCTCCTGATCCCTTCATAAAAAGGTCTTTGTTCTTTCCAAGTACAGTTGCTATGTGACCTGCTTCCCCACTGGATCACTATTACCTAAGTGGCTATACTTGTTTTTTGTGGTGTCAGAGATCCAACTTGGGATCCAGGGACCCAGGCTTGCTTGTGCTTGCGAGGCAGGTGGCAGAACCACTGGGCTAAATCCCTGGCCCTATACTTGTAATCTTATTGGTTGATCATAGTTTTGACCCATGCTGTACCCAGCTCGTAATTTTGTATCTGTGATTTTGCCCGATAAAACTTCCTTTGAGAAGTGGGCTTGTTGGAAACCCACTTTTGGGTCCCTTTCTGTCTCTCAGAACTCACTGTGTAGCCCAGGCTAGCCTCGAACTCATGGTGATCCTCCTGCCAGCTTCCCGAATGCTGGGATTACAGGTGTGAGCCACCACGCCCGGCTTTTTTTTGGTTTCTTGAGGCAGGGTCTCACTATGCAGTTGCCACTGACCTGGAACTCACTATGTAGCCCAGGCTAGTCTCAAACTCACAGCAATCCTCCTGCCTCAGCCTATCAAGTGCTGGGATTACAGGCATGTGCCACCATGCCTGTTTTTCAGTTCATAAAGAACAAATTTATTTCTTAAATTTCTGGAGGCAAGAATCTCTTTTAAGGTTCATCATTGCTTATTCCATGTTTATTGATATATGCTTGGTTTTAGTTTTGTCATTTTATTTTCAGTTTACTTCTAATACCCTCTTTGTTTTGTTTCTTTGTGTTTTTTGAAGTAGGGTCTCACTATGTAGTCCAGGCTGGCCTTGAACTATGTAGCCCAAGATGGCCTTGAACTTGCAGAAATCCTCTTGCCTCAGCCTCCTGAGTGCTGGGATTACAACCACGTGTCATCATGTCCAGCTCTCTCTTTTTTTAAAAAAGTAATTTGATACATGACCTGTGCTTTGCACATCTTTTGAAGTCTGGATATTTTTAACCTGGCCGTTTATCGAGCACTTACTGCAGGCTAATGGGAGCTAACCTCTTACACTGCTCTCTGGTAACTGAGTTATCTAACCTGACAACAGCCTTCCACAGAAGGCTCTGCTTCCATTACCGCCTTTGGGGGACGCAGTAGAGAGCCAAGAAAGCTGAGGTGCTTCGGGTTTGTGTCAGTGAGCGGTGGCGCCAGGCTTCTGCCCAAGCTGGAGCCTTCTCCTTTGGAGGCCAGGCTCTTTTCTCTCTGCCGCAAACTCCAGGCCAGGCTGTCAGCCCAAAGGATCAGTTTGGGGGTCCACTCCCAAATAGCCTCTGTACCAGAGCTCGGCCGGAATAGGGCTTCTCTCTAAAAGCCACGGTGGTTCTGACTGTTGTGAGGAGTCTGTCCCAGAACCCTCCCCTTACCTGGCCACCTGGTTGATGACGGGCGCGAAGAAGGTGGGCCCATAGAGCTGCACGGTGCGCAGGCTCTGGAAGTAGCTCTCCAGCACCCCCTCGATGCCCGCGCAGTTGGGGTCCTCATCGTTGTTGTTCTGGGGAGGAAGACAGGCTGCCGAGTGCAGCCCAGGAGTCCACCCCTTCCTTCTCCCCGGTACCACTCCTGCTTCCTCCGAGCTGTTCTGCCGCCCTCGTCCAGCTGCCCACCCGTGGCAGCTCCGCCCACACCGTACCAGGGGAAACTGGTGGGAGACCCGGCCCTCGGGGGGCAGCTTGGCCCCGAAGCCATAGGCTGGGAAGAGCTTGTCGCTGTCGTAGTCCTGGATGATCTCCCCCACCGCCTTGAGGGCCATGGCATAGGCGCTGAGCTGGTAGGGGCTCACGTAGTGCAGGGACGTGGGCTGCAGAGGGTTCCCTGTGGGGACAGTGCCCATCTTCTCGCCTGGACCAGGCCCCTTCACCTCTTGCTGCTGTGTCCCCTCACCAGTCCTCTGCCTGGGGTCTCCCTACTTTCCCGCTGCCCCTCCTGTGTCTGTCTGTCTCTCCACCCTCCTGCCCTCTGTCTGTCCATTTGTGTAACCCTCTACCCACACACCTGTCTGTCCATCACCAGGCTGTACGTCCACCTCCCAATCTCCTTAGCCGACCCTGCCCTGCTCGTCTGCTGGCCATTTCTTTCTTTCCCACCTGTCCTTCCAGCCAGGTTACCTTCTCCTGCACCACCAGCCCACTCCACTCACGGATCTGTGCTCACGTGGGCCCGTTCACCCGAACGCTGGTCCGCTCCTTCTGCTTACCCACAGTCTCCCTGTGTGCACCCACGCGCCCGTCCCTGGATCCTCTTGTGCTGTACAGTTTACCATCCTCACTCAACCACCAGCTATGGGCTGCCTGTGCATTGATTCACCCCGGCGAAGTTCCCACACCCATCCATTTACCCCTCTCCTTCCAGTCTCTCCCTTCCATCCAGCCTGGTTCTGCCCACCTGTGGAGCGCAGTTACAGAGTAAACCATCTGCCTATTTGTCTTCCTGCACCCTTGTGGCCAACTTTGCGCTGATCCCTTCCCTCCCGTTGCTAGGAACACTGTTAGGCAGGAATGTAGCTAGGCCCATCCCAAAGACTCTTCAGAGCTCTCCCACCTCCCACCTCCCATCCTCCCACACAGGCCTCACCGTTGGAAGCTGTGAAGTCAATTGCTACCGTGAAGTTCAGCTGTGTCCTGTGGGAGAAGGGATGGGCTGAGCAGTGAAGGACAAAGAACTGTCACACTCCTCTCCTCTGCCCCCTGTCCTCTTCCG
>NW_022900936.1:71278460-71286336 GCF_012274545.1 Fukomys damarensis | reverse complement strand
GTTTTTTTTTTTTTTTTTGTACCAGGGATCGAACTCGGGACCTTGCACTTGCGAAGCAGGCATCAGCATCACTGAGCTAAATCCCCAGCTGTTTTTGTTTTTTGAGATAGGCTCTCATTATGTAATTCAGGCTGTTCTTGAACTCACTATGCAGCCCAGGTTGGCCTCAAACTCATAGTGATCCTCGATTACAGGTGTGAACCACCATGCCCAGCCTTAAATTAAAAAAAAAAAATCTGAGCCAGGGTTTGACTAAGTTGCCTAGGCTGGACTAGAACTTGCGACCCTCCTGCCTCAGCCTCCTACGGCCTGGGATGCCAGGCCTGCAGCACTGCATGGCTCCTCCAGTATTTCTCAAACATTATTGTGTATTCAGAACACCTACGGCTCATGTTAAAATGCAGTCTGATACAGGTGGTCTGGGTGGAGTCAACGAACCTCAAATGCTGGACCGAATTTTGGGTACCAGAATTAAACGCCTACTCTGTGACAGCGTATGAGATGTATTTAATTTAACCCTTATTATAGCCCTGAAGTAGTAATTAACATCTCCATTTTACCTAGGAGAAAAGTGTTTCATCAAAGCAAAGTATATTTCTCAGGTCTACCTGCTTACAGTAAACAAACCACAGCCCTCCACTCTGCCATCAGCTTGGCTTTCCCTCTCTCAGCCACCTCCTCTGTGCACCTGTGATTGTGCGTGTGCTAGGGAAGGACCACAGCGTCTTGTGCAAACTAAGACCGCTGTGCCACTGCGCTACTGAGCTACACCCCACCAGGCCACAACTGTTCCCTGAGAGTACCAAGGGCCTCCTGAAGCCCAGTCCAGCAGCCTCCCTCCCAGAGGGGCCAGATGCTCTGAGTGCAAGGCAATGCCCTGAACAGAACTTTACAAAGCACTTGACAGTCTGCCTAGTTTATCACCACGATCTCATTCAGAAATAAGAAAGCCTGGCCTTGGGCTTTCAGCCCAGAGCTTGGTGTGTGACTCACCCTCCCTTGATGTAGTCGACAAAAGTGAATTCAGAGTCCACTGAGAAGGACAGCAACGTCACCTGTGGGACAGAAGAGGCGGCCCTGCCACTTGGCGAGGGCATGACTTCGTGCTGTGCCCTACCTGTCTCACCTGTTCACTGTCTAAAGGCAGTATTTCAACAGGTGTATTAAATTTTGAAATGCAACCTGAGGTGTTTTTTGGTTGTTTCCTTGTTTCTGCGCGCGCGCACACACAAACACACACACACACACACACACACACACACACACACGCACACACACTCTCTCTCTCTCTCTCTCTCTCTCTCTCTCTCTCTCTCTCTCCCTCTCCCTCCAGTGGCGCCACCTTGTGGCCAATATTACTATAACTAGGCCATCTGTACCCAAGGAGGGCAGGGGACCCACCCCAGGGAGCACTCACGGTTCCCGAGTTCAAGTATTTCTTCTTCTTGCACTTCTTCCGTGGGTTCAGTACCTAAGCAGGGCAGGCAACAGCGGTGTGGGGAATGGAAGGGGCTTCAGGCTGTACTGGAGGCCTGTGGGCTAGGGCGCTCACCTCGTAGACTGTAAACTGGTTCTGGGCCTTGCTCAGCTCCCGGTAGCTGGTGGTGAACTCACCAATGAAGTCGTGGCTGCAGTGATGTGGGGTGGGTGAGCGCCTGCCGCCAGGCCGGCGTCTGCTCTCTACTCCCCTACCCTAAGCTCCTAGTTGGGCTGCAGGGCAGCAGGGCCAGGACCAGAGGGAAGAAAAGGGAGGCGACAGCATGCCAGAGAGATTCCCAACCCTCGCTGGCACCCAAGGCTGCTTCACACACGGGCCACACATGACAGAGAAGTGTGTGGGTTCAGGGCAGCAGCCAGGACACAGCGGGGCAGTTCTACCTTCCATCTCGGTCCCAGTCATACACGTCAATCTTCACAGTTCTGAAACGCACAGGAAAACAGGCTGACATGTCCGGCGAGTGCCAAACACCCCACTCACTTTAGCTGCATACGAGTAACTTTCCCACTCGCTCATTCACCCGTCCATCAGCCTGTTCAGCCTTCCTCCCACCCTTCCATTCGGCAGCCCAGATGTGTACCTGTCTACCTCAGTATGACTGCCACCGCTCCTGACACCATCACTGCCATTCTGCCATCATTCCAGTGAGACTGACTGTCAGGCATTGTTCGCAGCACTCCCACAGATTTTCTCCCTCTTTTTCTCCTCCCACCGCCTCTCTCTGTGGATTGAACCCAGGACCTTTCTGCTGAGCTCTGTTTCAAGTTCTCTGTATTTTTGCTTTTGAGACAGGGTCTTGCTAAGTTGCTCAAGCTGGCTCAAACTTGTGATCCTCCTGTCTCAGCCTCCCAGAGTGCTAAAATTACAGGCATGTGCTACCACACCTGGCTAGATTGTCTTATTTAATTTACCACCACTCTGCATAAAATAAATGCCATTATTCAGGCTTTTGGATACGGGAAACTGAGATACAGAAAAAGACATAACTTGGCTAAGATCCTAGCACTAGTAAGTGGCTGAGCTGCTACTAAAACTCTGATGTCCCAGCTCCAAAGGCCTGTCCTAAACTAGCATGCTGTACGCCTGTCAGTCAGTACATCAGTCCATTTAATCATCTACCTACCCGCCTAACCACCCATTTACCCATATATCCGGCCAACCCACTTACCTAGTAATCTGTCTCTTCGTCCAACTCTACACGCAGCCACTCACCGACACGCACAAGCACCCCCGTGTGTCTGTCTATTCATCTACCCAACCAAACATCAACACAAGAACAGCATCTGTCCATCCGGTCGCCCGCCCCTTTGCACAGCCACTCCTTCCATCCGCCTACCTGGCTGCCTATCTGCCTACTGCCGGTTCGTAATTCTTCTGGTCAGCCTCTCTGCCTTATGCTCATCCACCAACAAATCCATCCATCCTTCCTTTTGCCACCCGCCTGTCCATCAACCTGCCTGTCACTCCACTGTCCTTTTCTATTCCACTCGCTTTTTCATCCATCCGTCCATCTCTCTCTCCCGTCATCTGCCAACTCTCGTGCACTCATTCCTCAGCTCACCTACCCATTTACTTATCGTTGGCTGCACCATCAGTCCAGTTACCTGTTCATCTTCTCCCCATGCATACACCCCTCCCAGTGCCTATCCGCCAGTCCTGTCCTGTGTCTGTCCTCCTTTAGCCATCCATTAGTGCATCTACCCATCGGACCACCTCGCCGCCTATCCGCCCGCTTGCCTGCCCAGTCCGCCCTCTGAGGCCCCAGGAGCCTCAGTCCTCTGTGCTGACTCCCTTCCTCCCCGGCTCGGCTCATGCCGAAGCAGACCTGTCGTAGTCTCCATTGCACAGCGCCCTCACAGGGATGCTGAAGGGCTGCCACACGGGGTTCAGCGTGTTCTTCACAACCTCGGTCTTGTGGCAGATGGTGAACCTGGAGGGAACAAGAGGCCTGGAACCTGCCCTGGGGGCCGGAGACCCTGAGATTCCCCACGTGTTATGCACATGCCCCACACCACGCTTGAGGGCGGAGAGGAAGTGACCCACGTTCCATCCTCATTGCTCCTGTAGAACACGAGGAAGGGGTCTGACTTTCCGAAGAAGTCCTTCTTGTCCAGCTTGTTTGCACACAGCTGCATGGTGGCAATGTCCTGGGGAGGGAGAGAGGTGGCTGTTGCCTAGGGACAGTCTGCCACAGGGCACATGGGCAGGGAAGGGCGCCCCTGGGTCTGCATGTGGCCCCACTCACCCGACAGTTGCTGAGCTCCTCCGCGGTCAGCAGGATGGTCCCACACTTCTTGCCCGGCACACCCCTGCAAGCAGAGAAACCCGATCAGTGAAAACAGGACCGGCAGGCACGGTGCCGGGGCACCAGGCTGAGGCTGGCAGCCAGGGCTCCAATTTGCCACTCCTGACAGTCCCCCGGGTATCCCGTGTGCCGGGCAGGTGGCTCCTGCCAAGAGGCCTGGCTGTGACCTGGGAGGGGTCTGTGGTCTGGCAGGAGGGGATGAACAGCCTAGGGAGACCGGAAGTCTTGGGATCACACTCAATGAGATGAACATTAGATTTCCAGGCAGTGACACTCAGCAGGTTACTTTCCCTTCCTATCACCTTCCCATTTTTCTCATGATCACTGTGAAGTTATCTGAATGAGTTCATGGATGAACAGGTAATCTCTTCCTTCCTGCTTTTCTTTTTTATGTGTGGCAGTAGTGGGGTTTGATCAGGGGTTCTCTACCACTGAGCTACATCCCACCCCTGTTTTTAATATTTAATTTCATTTTGAGGCAGGGTCTCAGGTCCCCAATGTGGCCTCTAGCTTTCAATCTTCCTGATTTAGCCTCCAGAGAAGTAGGGAGATGTGTACCATCACACCTAACTTAGAAAAGCCATTCATAAGCAAGAAAGATAGTGTGGTTACATTCTTCCTGCCCACCCTAGTGCCTATCACACACCACTGTGATGCCAAGTGGTCCCCAGGCAGGTGGTGCTCTACAGCTCTGCTGGGCCCCACCCACTGGGAGCTCCAGGAGGAAGCAGGACACTGAGGCCCACATACTGCAGCAGTTCTGAGAGCGGGAGTAGCTTCAACCCAGACCCAGGGAAAAAGGCTGGATTGTTAGGTCAAAGCTGCCAAGCTTTCTGAAGACAAAGAAAAGGAAATGAAAAAAGACAAGGGAGCTGGGCATATTATACATGCCTATAGTGCTGGCATTTGGGAGGCTGAGGCAGGAAGATCACAAATTGCCCAGCCTGGGCAACCTAATGACATGGGACCCTGTCTCAAACTAAAAGGGCTTGGGTTCAATCCCAGTACTGGGAAAAAAAGAGAGGGGAGGTGGGTTGGGGAGCGGGCAGAGACAAAGAGACTATTTCTCTAACTCCTTCAAATCTTGGTTCTGCACTCACAAGAGGAAGCGGATGAGGCCAGGAATGTTCACACCAGACAACGCAGCCTTTCGGCTGCCTGACCCTTGATGTGTCCTCCCACCTTGCCAGTGTGAGCTGCACTCAGTGGTTATGACAAGTCCTCCTCTGCATGCTGCCTCCTTCCCATTCCCTTTCTCGCTTTACTTACTAATTTACATACCAGGGACTGAACTTGGGACCTTGTGCTTTCGAGGTAGATGGTGGAACCACTGAGGTAAGTCCCCGGCCCCCCTTTCTCATTTTAAACATACTTCAGGAGCGCGGCCTGTTAAGTCTAACTCAGCCTAACCGTGCTGCACCCACAGACTGCTGCTGGAGCAGCCCACACAGTCCCGTGTGGTACCTCCCGAGGCCTGGCTCTCCACTTCTGGTACACAGCAGTTTCCCTCTGGTTTTCCTCAGGCCCCAAGCTCCTCCCCCATCTTCATGTTGGGCCACGACCTCATTTCCTATGTGCTGACAACAGGGAAGCAACCAGGAGAGAAAGTCCACCCACCAGCACACCTACCCCGGCTGCACCTTCCTGCGAGGGCAGTGAGTGAGCTGTCCTTGTGCCGTCCACCCCTGTGCTGAGTATTGCTTTCTACCCTGCACCAGGACTTCACTCCAGCAGTTCCCCTTTTTTCATGACTTAATTTTTCCCCTGGTGTCTAGTGGGTCATTCTCTCATCAATATTCATGCGGTGTACTTTTTCTCAAGTTAAAAAATTACAGACCTAGGGCCTGGGGTGTAGTTTGGGGGTAGAGTGCTGGCCCAGAATGTGCTAAGCCCTGGGTGGCAGCCCCAGTGTGGGCTGTAATTAATTCTGTAGTCTCAGGATTCAGGGAAGCTACAGCAGGAGGATGGCACGTTGGAGCCCAGCCTGGGCAATTTAGCAACTCAGTGAGATCCTGTCTCAAAATAAAAGTCAGGGATGTGGCTCAGTACAAAGGGTGTAGGTGCAATCCCCGGGACTGCAAAACAAGAACCGTCCACCTTGGTTCCTGCTCCAGCCATTTCTCCTTTTCTCCCTTTGCATCAAAACTCTCCAAAAGATCCCTCAGCTCCTATTTCCCTCTTCTAAACCTCTTCAGCGTCCGCTCTCCTTCAAAACCGCACTTGCCCTGGTGATCTCCATCCTGCTAAACCCTTGGCAATCCCTGATCCTTCATTTATTTGACCCGTGACAGCATTTGGAGGCCTCTGCAGCGCTGGGACGAAACTCAGCACCTCATCCACTTGGTGCACAGGACCACTGAGCTACACTCCAACTCCTTTGTTTAAAAAAAAAAAGGCACAATTTTCAGTCATTTTTGCATGAGTAGGGAGTTTGCTCCTAAAACACCAATCCATTTAAGCTTTTTTTTACACTATTATGCCTGATATGCAATATATCTTTAGTCCTGCAAGACTCAGATGGCAAACATCAACTCCTGTACTTATTCAGCTGTGTGCCTTCAGTAGAAAATAAAAAGCTTAACAACAGCAATTTCTTAAGAAGGCAGGTAAGAGGAGTGAGCAAGTCTCATGGCCTTAAAAGGAACATCTGAGACTCATGTTTCTGACTGCCCACCAGACACCTCCGCTCAGTGTCGAATGAAATATGGCCCCAGTCTATCACTGCTGCCACCCTGCGTGATCCCAATCCCTTGCTAACTGGCTCCCTCTTCTAGGTTCACCCCCTCCACGCGCCAGCCTCCCCATCCCTGCTGCTCTTTGAACAAACCTGACTTCCGACCAACAGTTTCCTCTGTCTAGAGCACTGCACTGTTCCTGAGGTTCCGCACCTCCTCCCTCTCCTCCTCCAGCTGCTCCACTCCCATCCACCCAGCTTTCCTTCTTTCTTCAGCTGCCGGGCTTTGCCTTTACCATCTGTGTGATTTGCTAGGTCTGTTTTGCAGTTTCACAGGCCCAGCTGCACTGAAGCTCCAGCTTCCAGGGAGCAGGAACCCTTTTGCCATTCGCCACGGTAAACCCTGGCTCTTGAACACTGGCTGAGTGGGTGCCAAGTAGGACTGTAAGAGCAGGCGAATCCCTGGTGCCTAGAACAGGGTCTGGAGTAGGATAAGGCAACACAGCTTTGATGGGGGGGGTGGAAAGGTGCCCAGTGGAGAGGAGCTTGGAAAAGGGGTTTTATTTTTATTTATTTATTTTTTTGAGACTGGGTCTCATTATGTAGTCCAGACTGCTCTGGAACTCACTGTGTACCCCAGGCTGGTCTCGAACTCGCAGCAATCCTCCTGCCTCAGCCTCCCGAGTGCTGGGATTACAGGCGTGCGCCCACACCCGGCTGGAACAGGGGTTTTAAAAGCTGAATCAGACTTAAAAACAAAGTGGAGACAGAGGATACACGGGCCCGGACTGGTGTGAGCAGTGCTCTAGGGATGGACTCTCACAGCAGGGACAGACTGGGCCCTTCCCCGCTTCACGATCCACGAGGGTCACAGCGTCCCGCGAGGGACCCCGGGCAGCGCCCCTCCCACACCCTTCCCATTCGGCTCACGTGAGGGGTCGCTCCACGCGGCTTCCCTGGCCTCCAATCACCTCTCCTAGCGCCAGGAACGCTTGTCCCAGGAAATCCTACGCAGGACACCGGAGTCAGCGAGGCTCGCCCCAGCCCCAGGGAGGGAGGAGGGGTCTGTAGCCCAAGCCCAGCCTCACCTTCTGTGCGTCCCGGCGGCGGCGGGAAGGAAGAGAACAGGAATGAGGCGCACAGAGGACCAGGAGGGTGGGTTGGGGGAAAGGAGCCTGGGGCCGGGTCAACAGCGCGCTCCTCACCGGCTTGGAGAGATTGGTTCTGGAATCCACGTTGTATCTGAGAAGAGAGGGGGCCGGCGTGGGTGGGCGGCTTGGCTGGACTCTGGGTCACAACCTGGCCGGAGGGAGGACAGTGTGGACAGGACTCCCCCAGCGCGGGAGGGCGGGCACTAAAAGATATAGATTCACTTCTATAAAATAGTTATGTATTTTTT
>NW_022900936.1:71244854-71277522 GCF_012274545.1 Fukomys damarensis | reverse complement strand
GCGAGGAATCTCGACCGAGCTCTCCAGTCCGCACCTCTAGAGGCGGACTCGCTTGGAGAGGGCTCCAAACCACCTATCCAGAGCTGTTGGTGGTTTCCAAATGTGTAGGGTCCCTCCCGGGCGCTGGGGTCATTATCTCTCCCCAAGCCGCTCTTTCAGTCCTCTCTCCCTCTTCCCTCGCAGACCTGCCTGGGCTTTACGTGAAGTCATATCGTTCCTATTAGCTTGTCTCCCTGGGCAAGGCGGGCACCATCTCTGGCTTGGTCCCGACAGGCCACGCTAGCAGCTACCTGAATACTGTAAAACGTTGTCTGGGTGACTCAAGGGAAGGATTTACCACAGAGTTCAGTGACTGTGCACCATTATCATTTGGACCCCGGGTATTCACACTGATTACCTCTTTTAAAGTCTGAGAGGCCAGGGATGTAGCTCAGTTAAGCCCTTGGCTAGGATGCAGGAGACTCTGGGTTCAATTCCCCAGCGCCTCCAGAAAAAAAAATAGTGGCTTTTAAAGGATCGCGCAGCACCATCTGCTCATGCCCTTGAACCCTCCGTACTCATGACAGTCTCTGCGATGTCACACTCTTCGGAGTGGTGGTCATCCAGGCCCTCTCCATCTTGTGTTTGGCTGCCTCCAAAGCCCAGAAGCCCGCATCTTCACCCGCTGAGGAAGGGCTCCTTGGCTCGGTGGCAGGTCACATCCGCCTTGCCCGTGCCACCCTCAATCCTAGCAGGCCTGAGCCTGAATGTAGGCTCCCTTGGCAACCACAGCCCTGGTGAGCACTGACGGCTGCCACTGCTTGTGAACTCAGGAACAGACCCAAGTCTCCAGTTCTTTTCCCTGTCCCCTGCCCTTCAACACCCCTCAGCCAGCACAAGGACAGCAAGGTTTCAAACAGCTCTACCAAGAGAGCAGCCAGGTGAGGACACAAGACAAGAGCTGTTCAAAAAGACTGATTTTATTCTGTGATCAGTGTAAAATTGCCTCATTTTCAGTGCAGGTGATCCCTTCTTCCCAGGAAATGAACTGGGGGGTAAGATCTTTCTTGAAGTCACGGCCCCCACAAGGGCCCAGGAAAACCCCTTGCAGTTCTGAGAGCTGATCAATGTGCAGGTCACGAGTCAGAGGCCCAGTGTTGCAAAGCCCCGTCCATGGCCCTGCTGTGCTCGTGGAGAGGTGTGAGATTCACGGACCTCGAAGTGCCCTCTGGCCAGGCATGGCTTTGATTCCACTATGGTCTCAGCTGAGCAACGAGTAGGAAAACTGCTGTTAGGTGGTAGCCTCACAGGGTGCCAGTGCTGGTGCCCCGCAGGCCCACACCACGTACGAGCTGTTCCAGCAGGCCCCCGATGGCCCCTGAGGGACTGGGGGCTGCTGCCCGGAGCCCCACTGTGCTGCTGTAGGCTGCCAGGAAAGCCGAGCGCACCTCCTGCAGCCTCGTCTCCCGATCACTCAGGGCCACGAGGCTGTGGGGAAGGAGGGAAGGGAAATGAATGTGTTACACGGCCAGGAGAGAGCCAGTACCCTCACCCCATCCATGGGGCCCATCTTTCACATCCAACTTGCTAAAGCTCGCGCCCAGCCCAAGGCCACACTCTTCTTGCAGTTCAGGCTCCACAGCCATGTCCCTCTCTAGCCATTCTTGGTTCCCAGGACACTCCTTCCCCTCCCACAGGGACTGGGCTATTCCTGCGGTGACTGAGATGGGAGACTGAGCAAGGGGAACTGCTCTGACGGGGCTAGCTCCCATCCCTCAGCAAGAGTTGGCAGGCTCATATCCCGAAGTAAGGAGCACAAAGGCCAACCGCAGCCCCGGTGACTGTGGCAGAGGGAGGATGACCGCACAGCTCACGGGTAGCAGCCAACCAACCACACACCTCCTCGATGCACTAGGAACTGAACTGGGTGCCTCATGCTTGCCACTAAATTATTTTCTCAGCCCTTTAAAAATGTTATTTTTGTAGGGCTTGCTAAGTTGCCCAGGCAGGTCTTCAACTTGCAATCCTCCTTCCTCAGCCTCTTGAGCAGGTGGGACTACAGGTGTGCACCACCCTACCCAGAAACCTCAGCCATCTCAATGCCAGGACCCGACACATCTTGGGAGGAGGCTTTGCCCTGGGAGAACCTCGACTGCCCTGGGAAGTCCAGAGCCTCACAGTGAAGACCACTTGGGCTCCAGCTACACTTCCAGTCCCTGTGGCCCCCAGGTCAAGAGCAGGAAGGATGTTGACTTTTGCAGCAGTATCTAGGTTCTGATTCTCTTTTCTTCCCATAGCCTCTGCAGGCACTGATCACAGATGGAAGGTAGGAAGCCACTCTTACCTCTTGCCCTGAAATTACAGGTCACGGAGGGGAACAAGCACACAGACTCAGGCTTAGCACAATGTAAATTGTATGAGGCTGATGTCAAAAGGTTCTCTCATAGGACAGGCCTGGGTATGAGCTACACCCAGCCTTTGGACCAAGATCAGGCACTTTCACAATGTCCGCCCCCTCCCCGGGAGTCTGCCGAACCAGTAGCAATGTCCCCAGTTCCTGATCCCAGAGAACCTACACCTCAGGGCCAGGGAAACAGGTGGCAGTCCTGGGCCCAGGGCAAGTATGGAAAATACAGATGGAACCATTGGGAAGTAGACTGGGGGAGGTGGCAGCGAGAGGCAGACAGAAGCAGTGGGCTGTGGGGAGGGAAAGTCAAACAGCTCCTCAGAAGAAACAAGGAGATGAGCTGGTGCTGAATTCCTGACACCATGAGCAGCCCTGACGTCTCTGCTGGCATCAGGAGGATCCCAGCTTGCAATTTTGTAGGCATGAGGTCATGCAAACTTGAGCTATCCTCTGGGACTTCCCAGAACTGGAGGGTTGGCTAGGACACAATGTGTGGCTGGGCTCCGGCCTGAGGATCTGGGGCCAGAGCTGCCTGGCTCCTGGCTAACTCTAGGGATGTGAAGGGCAACATCAAATGCAGCATGGAAGTCTCTCCTCCCCCAGAGAGGGCTTGAGCAGCAGTCCCTGCAGCAAGGTGCAGATGCAGGTGCTTTTCTATCCTTCAGAAATCTAAGAGCTCTCGCTTCCAGCCTGGGGACCCTCCCTCAGAGGTTCTCCCCAGCTGTAGGACAATCCTGGGAGGTTGAGCATCCTAGAACCCCAAGGTTTGGCTGGCTCTTCCTCCTCCCCAACTTCCTACAGCCTAGGAGCACTGAGCTCTGGTGCTAGTGGGACCTGAGTCCGCAGCATCTGCCATCTGACCATGGTGTGGAGGGGAAGGCATGCCTTGCTGAAGGTCCCTGCAGGCAGCCATATCTGAAGAATAGACCCTGCTCTCCAGGACACCAGAAGTTCTGCCCAACATCCATGAAGCAGCAGAACAGGCAGGGGGAAGGTGGCTTCCCCAGGGGCAGCTGCTCAGGTCAGACAGAAGCACAAGAGGTGGAAGCCGTTTTGGGGCTTGGAGAAAGAGGGCTCTGTAAGCATTCAATCCAGAGTCCTGTCTAATTCTTTTTCTTGCCCAGAGGCAAAATAGAAGGAAAGGGTGCAGGGGTAGCCTGTTCTCTACTCAGGAAGAGCCATTCTGGCTCTGGCCTCCAGCATACACCTGCCTGCCTGGCTGCCTACCCCAGCTTCAAAGGGTAGGCAGCCAGGAGAGAGCCAGCACCCTCACCCCATCCATGGGGCCTATAAAAGCTATTCCGCTTTCAAAGGGTTCTCAACATCAGGCAAAGTATGTACAGAAATGGCATCTTCTACGGTTACAGTCCAGCCAGTTTTCCCACAGGGTACACCCAACGCACCTGCAGAGGGGTTTTGGAATCTGGTAAGATCAAACACAAACAAACCCTAACACGCTTGCCAGAGGTCTCCTTCATCCCTCAGGTGCAGAGATCTCTGCCTCCCCCAGCAGGCACTGCCAAGTGCTTGTGGCACTATCTGGGCAGGGGAGTATCCTGCCTTCTGAAGCAAGACACTTACAGACAACTGTTAGGGAGCTCATCCGGGAAGCTGAAAGGGAGAGAGGAGTCTGTGTGCAGGACAGCCCGCTCCTGAATACTGCCACAGCCCGTTACCATCTGCCAGCTGCCAAAGTCTGTGGAGAGAGAGGATCCGGGCAGGGGATGGTCCACTGATCTGGGGCAGAGAGGAGAGAGAGGGGAGACGATGCAGTCAGTCACATGCCTGACAAGGCCTGGTGGGGTGGGGGCTTGAAGGCCAGCCACCGTCTCCAAAGTGCAAATAATGCTGGAGAGGTAGGAACTGAGAAGGAAGAGGACACTGCAGGGAAGGTTCTGCTGAGGACAGGCGTGGGGAAGACTTAAAGAAAAGCCAAGAGGAAGAGTGAAGCATGCTAACAGGAGGATAGTCAGGTCCAAAGCCTGGGACAAGCTGTGCCTGCCTGGGGCTGACAGCAAGTGCCCACAGGCACCCACAGGAAGAGGGCAAGGCAGGACCCAGGACCCAAGAAGGCAGATCACTGACATGCGCACTGCAGAAACCTGCACACAGATCTTATCAGCAAGGAGAGCAGCCTCTGGGACTGTGGAGGTGGTGACCTAGATTGCAGAGAAGATGGGAGTCCTGAGGGCCCGCCTTCCTCTGCAGCATCAGAAGCATCAACCCAGCAACTCAAGCTATGCAGAGGGAAGGGATGAATCAGGGAGGCAACCTGACAACTTCAACAGGCCTTTTCCTGCTGGAGGTCTGGGCTGTCAGGAGGAAAGCAATGATGGCTGCCACCTCCTCCCCACTCACAGCCAGCTCCTCTCCTCTGTCCTGGGTGGTAGCCAGCTGCTGGGGGCAGGAGACAGATGTAAGCCACCCCCACTCCAGATCCCAGGCCCCAGAAATATGCCGTTTCTAAAGCATGACCCTTTATTCTTCAACTCAAGAGCAGCAGAAGGTGCTCCTGTGGGGACCCAGGAACAGGGCCAAAGCACCAACTGCAGTGGGGACAGGGGAGCCCTCCCTGCCCTCGGCCCACACAGCTGGTGGGTGTCAGACTGGGTGTCCCAGTCTGAGGTGACAGCCCCAGCAACCACTGGGCCAGGCTTCTCTTCAAGCAGCTGGCCCAAGTGCAGCTCTGGCCAGACACATGGCTTTAGTGAGCCTCAATTGCCCCTTCCAGATGGGAAATGGAAGCCCAGATAGGTTGAGATACTCGCACAAGGTCTCATAGGTAGAGAGCCTAAGTTCGACGTGCTGAAACAGAACCACCTTCAGACTCGAGCAGACAGGTGGCTTTCTACATTCAAGCTGCCATAAATCAGAGCCACATCGAAACACTGCAGACCGGCCACGTCCATCATCAGCCTGCTCTGCTCTGCTCTGCTCTGCTCTGGAAGGAGTGCGAGGCTCTCCAAGACTGAGAACAGGGTGTGCTCTGCTGCCTGAAGGAAGCCCCTGGGGCCCTACAAAGCAGGAAACTTCCTTGTTTCTAGATGGGAAACCTGGCTGGCTCAGAGACAGCCGCCCAGGAGCGGCCTGCCATCAGCAACACATCTCAACCACATCCCAGCTGCGGGGCAGAGCCTCTCCCCAGCTCTGGCTTCTGTGGGGACAGGGGGGATAGGACAGTCTACATAAGCAAGGGTGAGAAAGCTGGATGGATGAGGTGCTCGGGGCAGGGACAAGGGAGTTTCTTGTACCTCCAAAGCCACTCCCCAAGGCTGTCTGAAAGGGAAATCTGTACCATGGACACAGTTACAGGTCTTCCCCAGGAGGGTCACCTCCTTTCATTTCCTAGAGCTCCAGGAGCAGCACTAGGCAAGAAGCTTGCCCAGCACAGCAAGGGACAGCTCTGGGACCCACTAGGCAGCACAGACAGCACAGGATTCTGTTTTCCATGGGACAGAAAGCAGCATTCAGTGAGCAGCTATTGTTGGTGGATCCTGAATTTTTAAAGAATAAACATAGTCTCTAAATAAATTTCCCTACTTGAGGCTTCTGTCAAACAACAGTGGCAAAGTGACCATCAGCTCCTGGACGTGACAGCAAGGGATCACGGTAAGCAGAAAGATGTTCCCAAATAGCAACTTGGGCTAGCTGGCTAGGGGGACAGAGTCAAAGGAACAAGTCCCAGAGGAGGGACCTGCACCCACACTGCAAGGGGGGAAATCTTTCAGTCAGCTAATATCACAGGCGTACACGAGAGGCTTTAACAGAACGTCTGCTCTGTGCTCCTGGGGAGTGTAGGCAGAGGCCAAGCTCCTCCTGGCAGACAGGAAAGCCTGGCGCTGGAGTGCAGGGCTGCACCCTGTGGGCATGGGGTGTGGACTTCTGCTTAGAAGCGGGCTCTCTTAGCCTGTACTGCCAGGCCCTTCCCTTAGTGGGCCAAGAGGCTGCTCCCAGAAGCCCTGCCAAGGCCAACTCAGGCGCATAGTCTCCCAGCCAGTCCTTTCTGGAAGGGGCACAAACATACCAAGCAAGAGGCAGTGGGTCTGGGTGGGGTGCCTGGCTTGGCCTCGTACCCAGCTGCCTGGTGCCCTGATGTGACACACAAGCCTGTAGGTAACTGACTGATAAGGACAGGTCCTCAACCTCTGCTATAGTTTACTGAACATCTGTGGAAAGGCTGAGTATTTACTGTGTACAGGTACTGCATTTATCTCATTTAAACCCAAACTTATGGGGAATGGATTATTCTTACTTTAAAAATGTGATTAAAAGGCCGGGGATTTCGCTCAGTGGTTCTGCTGCCTAACTCGCAAGCCCAAGGTCCCAAGTTCAATCCCCAGTACCCAAACAAAAACAACCAACCAACCAAAAAACAAAAACAAAACAAAACCCAAACAAAACTGTGATTACAAATAACTGAGTTTAGAAGGAACATGATTTTTACCCAGTTACACAACTGAGAAGGGCAAAATAGTGAAAGCAGATTTGACCAAAGCCCACCTAGCCAGTAACACACTGACCTTTCTTCTTAGTACAGGGTGGGGGACTCATGGATAGGCATAGGACCTCCAGATGAAGTCAAGTGCAGAGCTTTCAACCTGTGGTGAGGAAGCAAGGTCCTGCCCCAGGGCAGTGGAGTGGAAAAAGCAGGCACACTGGACCTGAAGACTGCCTTGCAGTGGCTCCCACACTCCTTTGTTTGAGCTAGTGTGAGATGCGCTTTCTGCTACTTGTATTTCAAGTCTCTGTCCTAACAAGGCTGCATGGATGGCTTAACATACACAACTAAGGAGGGCCTCAGAGTCGCCTACCTTCCCCATTCCATAGATAAAAAACCCAAAGTGACACACCAAGAGTCATCAAAGAAACTAGGTCCTAGAACCCTGTGCTTTGAGGAGCCTCTGTGCCACTCATGAACCCTGTTCCTCCCTATCCCAGATGCTTCCCAACACTGGCGCCTCTGCCTGGGCCCAGGCACCCAGCATGGACCTTGGCCAGCCTGGCCTCTGAAACATGGCACATGTGCACAACAAAGCCTGAGGAGATGTCTCTGTCCAGGACTGCCCCCAGCTCCTCACTGTCCCCAGAGGTCTGGAGCGGTAGCCTCTTGCAGGATCAGAATGAGAACAGAACCCACATGCTGCTGGCAGCAGCCTGGCACCTCTGCCTTACCACATGGCTACAGAGAGCTCATCGGGTGTAAGAAGCAGTCAGCAGGTGGCTGTGGCTGGGGAGCAGCTAACCACCAAAAGGCCATGAAAGAGCTGGTTCTGCCATTCAACCCAGCCAAGTCCCTGCACTCTTTAGCAGCCCTTCCTGGGCCTGACACTGCAAATCTACTGCCCTAGCCCTGAAGGTATCTGACTGGAGGCAGACAGGGCCTTTAGTGCTGGAGGTGTGCAGATGCAGCAGCCAAGTGAGCTCCAAGAACTGGCCCTGCCCCTGTAGCCCTGTGGCTGATGTTTCTGTGGCAGCTAATTCAATGAGAAAGCCACCCGCCTTTCCAATGAAGGATGTGCTTCGGGATGTGGTAAAACCAGCATCCTGTGCACACCTGTAATCTCAGTACTTGGGAGGCTGAGGCAGGAGGATTACTCCAAGATCCAAGCCAGCCAGGACCATACAGACCCTGTCTCAAAAACAATCAGCACCCCACAGGAATTTCCTCAGCTGACAACACTAACCCTAAATAAACAAACCCTGAAAAAAAAAAGGCCAGGGATTTAGCTCAGCCTTGCAAGTGCAAGGACCAGAGTTCAACCCCCCCCCCCCCCCCCCAAAAAAAAAAAAAAAAAAAAACAAAAAACCCCTGCAGACTCTTCACAAAGAGTCCTGCGTTGGAAAAGGCAGAAGCATGTAACTCTTGGAGGGTTCGTATTAAGAGGAGAATTGTGGTTGTCTCAGACAGCTTCACTAAAGGGCTTCTTTCCACAAAATGCCCCCTTGTAAGACTTGAATAAGCTAAAGTGACTCCATGCTAATAGGCCAGACTGTGCTTCTTCATATGCTAATTGCTAACTTGGCTAACAGCCCTCCCAGGGGCAAATGGTATGACAAAAAATGACCATAGAACATTTCCTGCTTGAGATAAGCAATGTGTTTAGAATCTTGTCCTCTGGTAGTTCTGTGAATTCCCTGACTTTTTGTTTAGAAAAACCCTATAAAAAGACCTCAGCCCCTGAGCAGTTGCCTCTCTGAGCTACCTAGCTCCGTGAGTGCCGTCTGGCCAGACTAATCTACCCTGGTGTGTTCCCTCCTGGGTTTCTCATTTCTCCGTCAAGCTCCCGGAGCCTCTCTGGGTGTTACGGTCCAACATTGTGGAGGCCTTTTTAGCTGTTCACGGCTTTTGGAAGTAAGGCCCTGGGTCTTGCCTCCGGAGCCATCGTTGGGCTATAGGACTCAGAATCGTGGAGGCCCTTTCGGCTGTTCACGCTCCGTGGAGTGGAAGTGAGACTTTAAGTCTTACACCCTGTTGCATTAATGATCTGATTGGCTACTATTACCTATGACTAGAGAAACTAATGTCAGGATCCCTCAGGCACTTTAAGTAAAAGAATTGAAACTGGCTTTAATGCTAATGGAACACAAAATTAGAATGCTCCAAATCTGAATAATCTTGCCTTTCAAAAACTCTAGCAAACAGACCTCCAAATCGGAAGACTCCTGTGGCCTGGCCAGCCAGCCTGGCAATCCTACAATAGAGCACAGAAGGGTCAAAAGCAGCACAGCACCCTCCCCTGCCTTCAGAGCTCCGTGCCCATGTGACCCAGTCCCATCGGCCTTGCCAGTTGCAGGTGTAGTGCTCAGGCTGGTGGAAGCACCCAAACCTTCTTAGCCTCTGAGGGGTCCCTGGTGGCCCCGGTGGGCCACAGGGACTGACCCACTGCAGGCAGAAGATCACTCGTGAGATGGTAAGAAACTACCACTGGGTTGGAAAATGGGACCTTTTGGAAGGAAGAATGGACTGGCAAAAAGCTGGGGTGTGGGGAAGTGTGACAGAGTACTGCTCAGCATGGGTGCTTCTTGCAGCTTGCAGTCAGGATGGGGTAGGTCCCAGACAGGAAGAGAAATCTTCTGATTTCCTCCCATCTTTCCAGCAACACTGCACAGGCAGAAAAAGAGCAAAAAGAAACCACAGAGAAAAAGAACCACAGCCCGTAACATCAAGTGTCCCACAGTGCCACCACAGCCATAAGCAGCCCTGAGGGCAGCCAGGTGTGCAGGCGAGGGGCACAGCAGAGGCACACAGGGACCCTCACGTGCAGGGTGCGTGAGGGCGTGGACATGTGGACTTGTCCACCTGGCCCTGCTGTGTTCAGCTGCAACCCCCTGACACTCCTGTGGGGAAGGGCCCCTGGCCGGGGCTTTACAGACTCAGCTCCACCACTCAGTGTTGAGCTGAAAGGGCTTTCTGCAGGCTAAGCACACCAACCTCCTGGCCAGCACAGTCCCGAGTTCCCACTGAATACAGCTCCTCCATCCCTTCCACCACTGTCTGCTTCTACCCAGAGAAAACTCAAATGACCATGAGGGGGCCGGGGATTTAGCTTAGTGATTCCTCTGCCTGCCTTGCAAGTACAAGGTCCTGAGTTCGATTCCCAGTACCCAAAAAACAAAAAACACTCAAATGATCATGAGGGACAGAGTTCCAAAAGGTTTGCGGCTTCTTATTACAGACCTACTGCTAAGGGGAAACTGAGTTTCAAAGTCACATGGACATTATGTGGCAGAGCTGGACTGAACGGTGATCCTGGTAAAAGGCCGCTTTACTCTGAGATTTATCAGGGACCTCCTAAGTCCTGAACTGCTTTGTTCTCTTCTGAAAGGCTGGACGTTCTTAAAGCTTTAGAAAACAAAGCAACGCACAGGATTCCTTCCTTGGGGACATAAATGGAAACTGACAGTCTCCTCCTCGCAGAGTCCAGCACCAGACCCTCCCTCAATGTGAAGCCCCGCCCAGAGCTCAGCTTTAACCTCTCCCAGGAAGCAAACTACCTCAGTGCCCAGGGCCGCTCCTTTCCTAGCAAGGGTTCTCCTGGACACACCCAGCCATGCTCCTACTCTCTGTTCTCTCTATGGCCCAACAATTTCAGCAAAGAATGTGAGAGCCCAGAGGGTCTAGACTCATGGCTCCACCCACACTGGGTGGCCTCAGGGCGCTGTGTGGAGGTGGCCTGAGGCGGCCTCACTTCCCCTGTGCTCCTACGTTCTGCCAGGGCTCCAGGAAGGACTCTCAAACTGTTCCAGGCACCAGCCTTTGTCGGATCTCTACCCGCTGAAATTTGCTGCCCTGCAGGCCATATGTCCAGGAACCCCGCTGGGATTCTGCCTGGAGACACCAGCGGAGGTGTGAAGGGAAAGACTGGCTGCCTCCATACATCACAGGGCTAGGGAGGGCCTCACCTGGGTTTGGGGACCTCCAAGGGACTGCTACCCATCCTGAAGTTGTCAGAATGGTTTGAGGATGAGGAGCTAGAAGACTTGGCTTCGATCAGCCCTTGGTGGGAAGGCAGGCGGTCCTCTGAGGGCTGTGGCCGGTTCCAGAACACACTCTGTGGTGACGAGGAGTGACTCTTCCTCCTGTGGGGAACAGCCGGGCTGCTGGCAGGGCAGCTCAAGGTGTACCCCTGACAACCTTCCTGTGTCCTGGGCCCAGCTTCATGTCTTCTGTCCCAGTGCTCCCTCAGGTCCACGGGCACCAGCAGAAGTGGGCTTTGAGGAGGACAGTGGTACCCAGTTCACACTGGCCCACCAGTGAGACAGCGGGTCAGAAACTGCTTTGAAACTAAGGACTCAGTAATTGCCTCCCTCCCTCTTTGCCAACGCTATGCAAAACCCTGAGCGTGTGCTAGGGTTCTCAGAAGAATGACCCTCACACAGGTGTTCACAGTTGCTTACACTCACTTTGCACTCACCTTTTACTGTCTCTCCCCGCAGCTGCCCAGGACACATGCAGGAAGCCTTCTCCTCTATAAACCCCCAATGAGCCAGCCTCCCCCTACCTCCAGCTGCTGCTTTTTGGTCCCACAGGGAGCCCCCTGCCCTTTCTGCTCCTGGGCCACCTTGAACAGCACCCTCACCAAAGAGATGGCTGCCTCTGAGGCCCAGTGCAGATGGCAGGGGGCAGCGATAAGCTCCCAGGCCTTCAGTCAGGGTGCCCTTTGTTCCTAGGACTCCCTGGGGCTGGCAGCCCTCACCACAGCTGCCAGTCTGTCCCTCACCAAGCTGCTTGAGCCTGTGCTCCGCCAGGGACCAGCTCCACAGTCTCGTAGGTGAAGCTCCCCATAGCACCCGGTGAGCTCTCCATCACCAGGGAGAAGTCGCTGCCAAGGCTGGTGGTGCTACCTCTGTCTCTTCGCCCTGAAAAAGGGCCAGGGCCACAGGTCAGCATGCTGTCTCTACCTGCTGTTGGTCCCCACGTCCCCTACACCATCCGGCTGGACAAAGAAGCTTCTTGAACAGTTCTGGCAGAGGCTACACCCAGAAAGCTGTGCTGAGAAAAGAAACTGGCTGGACCC
This sequence comes from Fukomys damarensis, assembly GCF_012274545.1. NCBI lineage: Eukaryota > Metazoa > Chordata > Mammalia > Rodentia > Bathyergidae > Fukomys > Fukomys damarensis. The sequence goes on along the minus strand of NW_022900936.1, from coordinate 71,265,618 downwards.
AGGACTCACTTAGCATGCAGATATCTTCCACAGAGAAGCCTGCATCCCGCGCTGGCAAACTCTTCCTCCTGGAAAGAGAACCCAGAGCAGGGAATTCTAGCTCCAGCTGGGGTCTCCTGTCCCCAACCCCTACCATCAATGGAAAGCAGCTCCTATCTGCTGAAATTCATGGAGCAGGTCCCGCCCACCTGGTCCTGTCTGCCACGGTATACAGGTTCCCAAGGCCAGCACAGCTACCCTCTCATCAGCTTGTCCATCTCAGAGCCCAAGTCTGGCCCAACATAAGACAAGCTGGGATTAGGAAGGCAAATCAACTCAGAACGGTCTCATGGGGAACTAAAGCAATTGCTAGCCAAGCCGCCTGCACCTTCCAGAAGGGAAGCAGATTTCGGCCCCTCATTGGGGCTGCCCGGTGCGCAGACCGGTCATCCCCAAAGGGTGACCATCAGATCGGGGGCAGGAGAGTGGGAGTCCTCCTTGCAGTAACACACCCTGTGCACTCAGTCACACAGACCACTTATCACTTCAGCGTTTCTGCCAGTGGGACTCCAGGCAGGAAAGCCTCTGTACCAGGGGCACCTGGCAGGGGAGGGAGTACAAGTCTGCACTCCTAGTTAGGTGGTGAGACCCCACCTGCGCTGAAGCAGTCCTTCTCAACATGCCGTGACCTAGTGTGCCAGTAGCGGCTCTTGGCTGTATTGCTTACCTCTGGGTCTTTAGGGCTGAGAAATCCTCAGAGGTGATATGCTTCAAAAAATTGAAGCAGAAAAAGAAAATCTGAAAGAGAAAAAAACAGCACAAGGTGAAAAGACAGCATTCCACACAGTAAGAAGGAGCAAGGTGGTTGAGCCCCAGGGTCGGCAGCCAGCTGTTCTGGCCTATCTCCCTGCTGGGGAACAGCCTGCTTGGGGGTTGGGCGACTCCCGCTGGATTTCCTGGCCCACAAATGGTATGGGGTGGTGGAAAGGGCTCAGCAGGGCCTGGTAGATGCCCTTGGGCTGGGTTCAGGTGAGGAAAGATGTTTCCTTCCTGGGAACTGTAAGAGATCAATTCAGAGTGCTCGAACCCTCTTCAAATGCAACACACATCCTCACCTGTTAAAACGGATGAAGAGAACAGCAGTTTCCCCTACTTCTCATCTAAGAGCTCAGAGAGGAGGCTGATAGGAAGGACAGCAGGGAGGGAGGTGAGGGGCGTAGGGAGCAATGACACAGCAGGAACACAGGGAGGGCAAAGGAGTCCCACTGGGGGCCCTTGCAAGCAAGATCAGGAGGCCTAGGGTCGGGGAGCTGGCCTTGGTCAAGAGCTGTGAGGTTCAGGTCTTAAGTGGGAGATGGGCAGCAGGATGCTCTGGCCTCTGGCTATACTCCATCCCCACAAGCAAGACCTCAGTCCTAGTCCAGCCAGCGCCCTAGTCCAGGGGCCCCCAGAAAGTACAACAGGAGGTTCCAGTCCACTAATCCCTGAAGCTGTGGCCAGAACCCCCTTGCATGCACAGGGTTTCTTCAAAGAGCAGAAAAGGGCCAGATTAGGCCCTTGTGAAAATGGTATGGTACATAAAATTAAAGAGCTTTTCATCAGACTCTCTAGTCTTCAGGCAGAGGTGGGAAAAAAGATGTATTTAATTAATAGGCTTGTCTGTCAGTGCCAGGGTGAGGTAAGAGAAAAGCCCACACCCCCAAGACCAAGCTCCCAGCTAAAAACTTGCTTCAGCTGATGCCACAAGGACTGACCGCAGCCCCCTCTTTGTCCTGTGTATCTGAAGGCAGCCGCTGGCCTTTTCTAGGGGCAGAGGGAGATGGTGTGGAGGACAGAATGTCCTGAAGCTCTGGCTACATCCCCAGCTAAGAGACTTACAAAGGTTTTCCACCCAGATTTCAATTCCAAAGTCGCTGCCTCTGACAGAGTTCACTGAGGCCTCTGAGGAGCAGGCTTATGAGCTCTGCAGGCCTGGCAGATGCGATAAGTGCTCAGAAGAAGGTATTTGGAAGGGAGAGGAGCAGCTGAGGAGGGGAACAAAAGAAAGCAGTGCAAGATAAGACAGATGCCCAGGAAGGAGGCAGGCTCAGGATGAAAGAGGAGAGAGATGCTTCAGAGAGATGGGGGGGGGGCGCACCAGAATGTGCTACCACCAGGGACGTGCCATGCTGGTGGGATCAGGTCTCGGCCAGGCACCAGGAGACTCAAGGTTGAACACATTACCCAAGGTCACCCTGGAAACAGGCAGGACAGCCAGGGACACACTGCAGCCTGACTCCAGGTGCATGTGCTGGGAAAACAGCACCCTGAGCGGGCAGAGTGCAGAAGCTGCAGAAGGCTGGGGGTAGGGCCAGGAGGAAGGCACTGAGCACACCAGAGGGAAGGGGGCGGTGAGACGAGGCCCCTGGGGAGCCCCACATTACAGAGGGGCACAGACCACTCTGGGTAGACAGAGAAGACAGTGAGGAAGAAACTGTCTCCAGAGCTCAGCACAGGAAACAAAGGAACTGCTCACACCAACTGCCAGTGTTCTTACCCTGGCCCAAGGGGACCTGCAGCCCAGACTGGTGGGTGCTGTGCACCTCTCTTCCCACCATAACAGTCTGAGCAGAGCACAGGCCACCTCGTTCAAGGCCGAGGACCCTGGCCAAGGAACTGCCTGCCCCACAATGTGGCAACCACACAGATAGCCATTATGTCCCTTGAGCCAGGACCAAGATGTGCTCACAGTCCATGAGGGGCACTCACCTCCTCTCCTTTGCTGAGCCGATCTACCAACATGTGCCTGAAAAAGGAGGGGTGAGGAGGTCAGCAGGGGTAGCACTAAGCTGAGGTGGGGGACCCACCCCCCAGGGACAGGCTGTTTCTGGACCACGGCAGCCAGTAGGGCCAGTGAGCATCTTCAGTCCTTCAGAAGTGGAGCTGTTTTCACTTCTGACCCTCAAGTGGGAGCCACCACACTGCTCAGGCAGAAGTGCAAACACCGCCTTGCCCCAGTCTGATGCCCGCAAAGGCTTACCCAAAGAGGAACCAGTCATAGGCCACAGTTAGGTAGAGGATCTCAGCAGGCTTCAGGGACCTGTGGATGAGCCCATCCTGGGAGAGATCACCAAGGTACGATGAGATCAGAGAGCTGCTCTCTGGGCTGGGGATTTAGCTCAGTGGTTCCAACGCCTGCCTCGCAAGCGCAAGGACCAGAGTTTGATCCCCAGTACCCCCAAAAAAGAACAAAGCTGCCCTCACATGACATAGTCTGCTCTCCATCCCTGGGTAGAACACACTTCCAGACCCAGACCCAGTGATGTCACAGGAACAGGGATAAGCATGACACCTGCCTAGTGGGTTCCTCACCCCAAATCTTCCCTGCTTCTTGTGGCTATCTTAAGGTACCCCATCAGGCCAGCTGTAGGGCCTCCACCCATACTTACAGCCCATAAGGAAAGGCGCAGGAGAGAGATGAAGAGGGGGGTCCGGTCCCAGCCTGAGATACAGTGCACCAGCAGCCCATTGTCATCTGCTCCAACAGCCAAGACAGGAGCCCAGAAGAGAATCAAACAGGTGATGAGAGGGAGCCAGACCACCCTCGTTCCCTTCCTCAGGGGCTTCCCCAAGGCTCTTTTCCAGCTTAGTCCCTGAGAAGGCCCAGCGTGGGCAATCTGTCTGTCCAAAGAATCCTTTTTTCTGGCCACAGTTCCCAGTGAGCTTCTGGGGAAGTGGTCCAGCCTGGACAGTCCTTTGCCTAGCCTTTCTCAGGAAGGCATTATTAATACTTTTTTCCCTTGATCTTGGGGAGGTGGGATAATTTTTCACTGTAGAGGGCTGTTGGAATTTTATGATATTTGGTATCCTGGGCTAATACCATTAGTGCTCCAGATACAATTTCCAGAAGCCCCTGCAGATGTGAGACAGCCGCTGCTAGAGCACCAGAGCCAGGCTCCAGGGGTTGGCACGGGACCTCTTTAACACATACCATTCTGTCCACAGAATAGGGACCCACCCCACACTGGGCAATGAGCACATGCTCAGACTCATCACTCCTGGGGGAACTAGACAGCAGGACAAGTCCACTATGGCCACTGGCCAGGACACTACTGAGACAGTAGTTTTAAGAAATAGGGAGAGAATCTTTATATCTGATGTTTAGCTCTGCTGACAGAACTGTTTAGATCTGTAGAACCAAAAAGGCCTATCTGTTCAAACAACAAGCAGAGTCCTGATCAAGGGACAGCAAGCAGAAGGCCCATGTGAACTGAATGTGCACCCCACAGAGCCGGCCCCCATGGGCTTGGGTGGACTGGACAGGCAGTTGGGACTGATGCTGGCACCTCAGGCCTCCTCCTTCTGGAGGAGAGGCCCATCCTGACTCCCTGTTCCCAACACTGAGGTGCACAACTCAAAAGCCAGCTGAGCAGGGCACCATCCTGGCTGTGGCTCAGAAGGTAATGTTACCTTGTTTCCAGGGTTGTAGGGACATAGACCTGGAAGGAAGCTTCAATGGACAAACCTGGCCCAGCCTGAGGATTCTAGGATTCTCAATTCCTCTCCCACAGTGTAGAAGGCAGTGTGACCCCACCAGATCCCAGTCAGGGTGTCAGAAATTGGGAACACCCTAAAGGCACAACAGTTTGGGGGCTCAGAGACTCACCATCGCTGTTAACTATGGAAAGCAGCAATTTCAGGTAGTTTTGTGTTTGTTGCACCAGGTCCCAACTCTGTTGGATAAGACAGAGACAAAAGGGGCCTAGGAATAGGTCCTGAGACTTGAAATATAGGGTATTTAAAAAAATAAAACAATGGCTGGGTGTGTAGCTCTGTGGGAGAGCACATGCTTTAGCATGGATGAAGCCTTGGTTCTATCCCCAGCACCATACACAAGAAAGGAAAGAAAGGAACGAAAGAAAATGCTATTCCTGGGCACCAAAACTTTTGGTCTCAGGCCAGAGGTCTCAAATCCCAGATAATGTGAGACATGCATTCCCCAGCTGAGAGCTCCTGCTACCACCCCCTGTGGAGGGGATGTTATCTTACCACTCCAGTGGAGGATGGAAATAGCTGCACTCAACAGCCCCCAATCTCAGAGGCCCAGCACGGCCAGTAAGGCCTCAATAAGGGAAACAAAGAGCCCCACTCCGGCAGCAGTGTCTGCACATGGTCAGTCATCCCTTCAGCACTCACCACACCCCACAGACCAGTGAAGGGAGCAGCCTGTTCAAACACATCCTGCTCAGTTCTACTGCTATTCACTACATATTGTCTTTTGATGAATAATAAATGCAATCTGCTGAGCAGACAAAATCTTTTCTAACAGGAAGCCCATGAGATAGAAGATGGGAAATAAGCAAGAGCCTTAAAGAGAGCAGAGCCTCCATTCTGGTCCAAGTGGGAGGTCCAGACCAGAGGCTCTCAGGCAGCCCACTCTGAATCTGGGATTCCACAGCAGGGCCTGACCCAGTTCTGCAGAGCCCTCTTCCCTGGCTGGGGACAGCCTCTATTCTCTGAGGACATGACTGCCCATGCACATCCAGGGCTGTGCAGGGAGAGTGGCAACATCAGAGCGAGAGCACTTCCCGGGGGCAGGGGAAAACGGCACCTGTAATTGCAATGATTTTCCTGGGAATTTAAAAGAGGCTCACAGACCTGACCCTCCCACGCCCCTGGAGAGTTCTGACCCATTTTCAGTAGCTCAGGAGATGCCACTGCAATGCTGTGCTGATGAAGTCATTACCTGGAGGAGCATACGGGTCTCTCGCCTCACTGGTTCAACACGTCAGACACACACTGCCAAGAGATTCCCTGAGAGCTGGGATTCTCCTGGGAGCAGGAGGTAGGAGCCATGCAGCATGCAGGTCAGAGGGGGCCAAGTGGGCTGGGGAGACTGCAGCAGCCAGCAGGGGCCAAGGCCTGGAGCTGTGAGCACCAACAACCCTGGCAGCCAATGGTCGGTCAGGTGCCAATAGTCAGGGTGAGATGTGTCTGTCTACAGCTGAATGAGGAGCCAGACTGGGAGGAGGCTCAAGGCCACACAAGGCAAACTCTGCAGTCCATGTACCCAAAGTCACATGCTACACTACGGGGGACTGTGCCCTAACGGCAGAGTAAGAAACAGGTCTAGCCAGGTGTGATGGCGCACGCCTGTAATCTCAGTACTTGGGAGGGCGAGGCAGGATTGCCACGAGTTCAAGGCCAGCCTGAAGCACACAGTGAGACTCTACCTCAAAAGAAATATGTCTAACAACACTGCTGCACAGATCCAGGTGCCCCTCTAACTCACACTATGCACACCATGAAAGCATCTCTGGGAGCAGAACCAAGGAACAGTTGTACCTCTACCTGTGTTTCTGTGCCTAGAGCACTTGCTCTGGCTGGCAAAGCCCCACATGCCCTCCATTGGCCCAGTTCTTTTATCATCTCTATGGGTGGTCATCTCTGTGGACACTGCTTAGACCCACCATATGCGTGACAGGCAGTCTTTCCCTAGAGGGCAGAAGTGGTCTTGTTGTCTCTGTCTCTCTAAGGCTCAGGGAGCAGGAGGCCCCTGCAGAATGTTTCTTACTGCCAGCCATGGTTGGGGGCAGCTCAGGGATATCACAGCCCAGGGAGGCTTGGAATAAAGACACAAGAGTCTGGGGCTCAGAGAGCAAGAGTCAGAGAGCAGCAAGACACATGTGCACCCACGACTGCTCCTGCTACTCACTTATTCATTCCCTCACTCAGCCGTCAGTGAACTGCATGGCTCCTGTGGGTCTGGCACTGGGGATCACAAAGGTGTCAACGATGACCCCGGCCTTACAACTTCACAGGAGAGGGAAGACAGCGTCACGCCTGTGTGGTGACCATCACAGAGGGCTTTGAAGGGGATGACATGGGCGAGTGTGAACAAGAGGAGGGAGATGTATTTCTGACAGAGAAAAGTGCCCTTCCTGCAAAGAGCTGGAAGGAGGCCTTCTGATGGCTACGGATGGGTCAGAAGGGCTCCGAGCATGCCAGGCAAGACTGCCTGAGCTGGGCAGATCAGGGGAGGTGCCACGGGCTGTGTGCTGAGGAACATGTGAGGTAGGGCCATGGTGGGTCTAAGGCAGAGCTGATCATGGTGGCCTCACTCTATCAGCTGAGTGTTCACTATCAGCCAGGCTCTAACTAGCGCCTTATGTTCACTATTTCTGGTTATTCTCAGGGTGGCCCCTGCTCGTGTGGTGCTCTGCCCTGAGGTGACAGAGGCCTGGCCTAGACCACACACAGGGACAAGGCAGGACTGGAGAGTTTTCCCGGGGACAGTGTACTGGTGAACAAGAAAACAGATGCCAAGAGAACTGGGGGTCAGCTCTGAGCTCCAGGGTAAATAGTAGGCTATGCCAACTCCATCTCAGATGGTTGGCTGCAGGGAGGATACTTGCAGAAGGGTTAGTCGGGGGTCACAAGGAGGCTATTGTGGCTTGTGTCTAGATGTCCCTCCAGAGCCTCATGTGGTCATAGATGTACCCCCAAAGCTTCATGTGGGGCTTTTCATAGGTGGCTGGATCGAGGGTGTGTGATGCTGTGAGGAAGGATGTGCTGCAAGGATTGACTCACAGTGTGATGCTAGGATTAAGGGTGAGCGCTACTGCCCTAAGGGTGGGTAGCCTGAATCAGATAAAAGTGACACAAAGAAGCTTGTCACTGGTTGTTCTGTTGCTGGCTTGCTGCCTTCTGCCTCCCTGCTCTGCCATGCCCTTCTGCTGTACCACTCTACCTTGGAGCCAGCCAACTATGAACTGAAACCTCTACAAACTGAGCTAAATAAACCTCTCCTCCTTTAACTTTGGGTACTAGGTATTTTTGTCTCAGTAACAAGAAAAGGAACTACAACAGAGGCTGGCCCATTGCACTCCCGGAAGCAAGAACCTGGAGTGGACAGAGGATAAGATCACCTAGAAGGTGAAGGTGAAGGAGCCCTGGGACCATAGTCTGAGGGGCAGAAAGGGAAGCGCTCATCCTTGGCTGAAGAGGACATAGGATAGAAGGCCCACGGAGACACAGTAGCGAGGCAGCACTGAAGAGGTAGCCTCATGAGAGAAGCTCCTGTGATGGGCCAACCGGCCACCTTCCTGCCCTGGAGTCAGCTAACAGCAGCCTGTTTCCTTAGTACCACGACAACCATCTGGCATTTTACCTCCAGGGACACTTGCACACTGGGCTAACATTTGCACCTGGCTACAACTGCCACAGACATTGTCAACTCTGCTCAAGGGCACAGAGTCTGGCGAGCAGGGCCGAGGAAGAGGAGCCCGGTACAGCAGAGCTCCTCCTCCCACACTTCATGTGGCACGGAGTTTACTATACCCAGTCTGCATCTGAGAAGAAAAGTGGTGCCAGGAAGAACTGAAAGAAGGGTAGCTCAGGGCAGGGCCCACAGGTGCCCTCCGCATATAGCAAACTGAGGAAGACGTCAAGTCTGACTGTTCAGGCACAGCCTCATCAGCCTCCCAAACCTGCCCCTTCTCTAGGCTACTGGGTGAGAAACACTGGCCTGCTCTCTTCCCTGAAACTCCTTCCCCGCACAAACACCTGATGGGGACTTGTGACATCATCCTCCTGTGCACATGTACAAGGCTGCTGAGTACCTGCCCTTTGACTGGGGGCTGGGACAAAGAAAACAGACTGCCTTTACAGACCTCCCTGGCACTAGGCAAGCAGAGAAAGAGGTGGGGGGGGCAATCTGTCTAATTCTGGCAGGTAGGGCCTGAACCAGGGAGACCCCCAGGCCAGGTGAGAGGTCCAGACATGGGGAAGGGGTAACAGCAGGGAGCAGGTGTTTCTTCCTATTACTGGCTTGGCCTTGCAAGCGCAAGACCCTGTGCCTCTTTCTATGCTGCGGATGAACAAACCGTGAGTCCCCTGAGCTCCTGGAGCTCACAAAAGATCTCCAAAGCAGTGACTACAGCTTGGTGGAAAATTCCAGGATAGATGTGCCCAGAGTTAATGGGAACATAAACACAAGCATCCAGGAGAGAAGGTAAATCAGGGAAGTCTTCCTGAAGTAGATACAGCCAAATCCTGAAGGGCAGTGTGTCAGCCAGACAGAGGAAGCCGAGAGGGGCAGCCAGGCAGAGGGCGCAGAGCATGGGAAAGAGGGGGCAGTACAAGGCTACTTGTTCTGTCTGAAACAAGTGGCAAGGGAGATTATCGGTGGCCTTCAGCCTGTGTGGACTAAACAAGATGGAGGGCTGGGTTCCTTCTATGGTGATGGTGACAGGGGAACACAATGGAATCATTTTAAAGTTCCTATCAAATGAGGTAAGCAGCTCTACACTTCCTACAGCAGAATACATATTTAAAAGGAAAATGAAAAACGTCAGTGAAGCCCAGATCTGGAAAACCAAACTCCATAAGGTCCCCTGGTGGATACACATCTTCTAATGATTCACACTCCAAAAGCTTTGATTTTCTGGGCCAAGAACGAGGCAGGAGAGATACAGTAAAATAGCTAAGTGCCTCCTCCCCTGCACTGCGAGTCTTGCAGCACCAATGGCACCCTGGCACCCAGCCCTTGCCCTGCCCTCCCAATCAGATGCTCACCTGATACTGGCTCCAGTCAATGTGCAGAGAGTGGGTCAGGAAGTCAGGGATGCTCAAAGGAGCATCGACATAGTCCTGAGGAGAGAGTGACACCTGTGAGATGTAGACTCGCTACCAGCGGAGGCTGTGGTGCCAGGCAGATCACAGCCCCAACGCCCCTTCACAGCACTTGCTTTTTTCGGGCCAGGTGCTTGTGCTATGCCAGGACCAACAGCTTAAAAACCAAACTATCCAGAGCACTGTGGCCAAGTGGAGTTGTCCTATCACACACTGAAGGGTCTGACATGGAGATAGGTAAGACCACACAGGAAGCCTCAGCCTGTGCCCGCTGATGGGAAAAGAAACAAAACGCTGCTCTGGGTCTTCACAATGAGAGTGGAGGAGACAGGTCTTCCCCATCTTCTCCCTGAAAAATGCTTTTAAGGGGGTCAGGGATTTAGCACATTGGTACTGCGCCTGCCTCACAAGCGCAAGGTCCTGAGTTCAACCCCAGTACCAGGAAAAAAAAAATTAGAAAATGTCTTTAAGGAAAACAGCCAGGCACAATGGCACACACTTGTAATCTCAGCACGCTGAGGAAGGAGGATCACAAGTTTGAGACTAGCCTGGACAAAATAAAATAGAAAATAAAGAATTAAAAAAGGGCTGGGGGGCTGGGGATTTAGCTCAGTGGTGCCGCCACTTGCCTTGCAAGCACAAGATCCAAGTTCGATCCCCGGTACCAAAGAAAAAAAAGAAAGGGATGAGGATATAGCTTAGTGCAAAGGCTTTGGGTTCAATTCCCAGTATAGTGACAACACAACAACAAAAAGAAAAAAAAAGAAAGAAAAGAACGGAATACACGAGAAGGTGGGGAAAGTACCTATGATAATTTAACACGCATACACAAGCAAATGGGGAAGAGACACATCCAACAGACTCAGGCAACAAGAGACAGGAAAGGGTAGATACTGTAGGGTACTTCTCCTGAGGAAGTAAGTGTTCACAAGACCAGGCTGAACATCGTTGAGCATACCTGCTTCCAGTTAAATATTAGCCCTTCAGCCATGTAATCCCGGTCCTTATACTCCTTGAAAAATTCACAGCCTGGAAAAGGAAGGCAGAGTTATGACACCTCATGGCCTGGCCTGAAGTCTCCTAAGAGCCCAGGCTGCTCCTTGGTCCTGCGAGCTTCTCCATACCAGTGGCTCTGATGAGGCTGAGGCTGAGAGGGTAAGACAGGGGTGGGCAGGCGAGAGCCAAAAAGCAGGGCCTGGCTTCCTCTCACCTGTCACTCCTTCCTTCTTAGCACACTGGTCACCAATCACTGCCCCACTGCAGGCCCCCGCCCTACCAGTCCCTGTGGTGCCAAGCTGAGCAGACAAAGGCTGGCTCACGCTGGAGGCCGGCCACACCTCTCCAAGGTGCTACATAGCTAGAGGCCCAGTCTTCAGCAGCTCCAAAACAGGCAGTGATCCCTGCCTGCAGGTCTTAGGGAGGACTCAAGAGTCCAACGTGCTAGAAGGGCAGGTGGTGCCTGAACCCTAGCAGAGGCTCAAAATGACACCACCACCAGGCGAAGAGGTGCTTTGTGCATCACCTGAGAAAAACCCTGAGAAACTCCAGCAGAGCAAGGCTGCTACAGGAGGAGCAGAGGAAAGTAGGGCTCAGCAGCAGTGCCAGCTCCAGATCCCAGGTGCGCGTGTAGCTGATTAGCATCTCTTCAGCCTTTTTTTCCCCAGTGCTGGGGAAGCACTCTGCCACTGAGCTACATCTCCAGCCCCAAACCTTGGTTTCCTACTTGTAAGCCAGCTGTTTTAGGCTAAATGACAGAAGGAAAAGCATAGCCCTGGTGTGATGGCCCTAGGTGGCAGCCCCCACTGCTATGTGCTGCTGCTCTAAGGAGTCCACAGTGCCAGCCCAGGGCTCAGTGAAATCTATGCTGTGGTTGGGGGGCTGCCACCATCAGAGTGGAGGCCTCTCTATGTCACGGCTTGCACCACCCACCAGCACAGCATAGGCAGCCCCGGCCTGAGTGGGCTCCTGGTGGCAACCAGCCCGCCCTGTTATTCTGGAGGCTCTGCTCACACTGCAGAGGTGGTCATGTGGTCCCAGAAGACAAAAGTTGTCCCGGTACTGTGGAAGTGGCCTTCGACCAACAACACACATGAGGATTTCTGTAGTAACTCTCAGATCTACTTCCTGTGTGAGGCTGCTGCAGAAAAACCAGGCAGGGTCCCGTGGAAAGGGAGATCTGGGGACCCAGCCCCTATGTTGCACATATACTTCTGTACTCTAATCCCCTAGGCCTTGCTGAGTAAGAGGCCAAGAAATAACCTCCAGGTATAACACTTCAGCCTGTTCCAATGCCTCACCGAAGGAAGAAGCACTATAAATACCAGATGAGGCCTGGAGCTTGTGAGGCCAGGCTGAGAGGGGACAACAATTACCTCTATCCCTGTGAAGTGCTTTGCTTTCCCAAGCCCTGGTTGCTCAAATCAACATCGAGTGCCCTGGGCTGAGCACAGATGAGCCCATGATGCAGAAGCAGCTTTTGTGAGAAGCAGACAGATTAAAATAGCCCCAGTACCTGGGGCAATGTCTGATGTTCATTACCAGGAAAGGCCTCTGGACCTATGGGGCAGGCAAGAGAGAAGGAGGGCAAGCAGGGTGACAGCAACAGCCCACTTAGAAGACAAATTAGCACAGAGGCTCGGCCCCATCCATGCTGGTATGAAACTATTTCCAGAACACTCTCGTCCCCAAGGTCCTGTCTGAGGCCAAGTGACTTAGAGCTAGAACTGACACTGCTGAGGGTCCTGCGTGGGCCTCGGAGTACTTCCAGGATAGAGAGATTCCTTAAATGGCAACAGGGTGCACTTCATGACTTGGTTTGGATACTGGTCACTTTATTTCTTTTTAAAAAGTAACACAGACAAGTAGCTGGGCATGGTGGTGCACACCTGTAATTCTAGGACTTGGGAGGCTGAGGCAGGAGGACTGCTGTGAGTTCAAGGCCAGCCTGAGCTACACAGTGAATTCAAAGCCAGCCCGAATTAGAGTGCGACCCTGTCTCAAAACAAAAAAACAATACAAAACACCCTAATATAGGTGTGTAAAAAAAACTCAAGGACATAAGTATATGAAGTAAAAGTGCTTCTCCTCTGCTTTTATCTGGGTGTGGTATGCAGCAGGGATCTCTTTTCAACCCCAGCTTTAATTACAGCTGAACTCATGCCACCCTCCCCCCCAATCAATCATCAGATGAAGGACTTAAAAACAGACAGATCTTAACATTCTGACATCTTTCCTATTAACCTTTCCAGAAGCACTTTGTCTATGACATAGTTGGTAGGGCACTCATATAATTTCGTTCATCTTGAGGATTTGTCTAGAGCTATGTAATAGTTTTACTGATGAAGATATCATGTACTTAATCCTCTTCCTGGTTAATGAAAACACACCCCTAAATTTGCTATTACAAACGGACACTGGGATGAACATCTGTGGCCCCCAAGCCAGCTGGATTATGGCCTAATGACAGATGAAGAAAATAACTAGGTCAAACAGTACTAACATCTGGGAAGCCTTGTAACAAGCTGCCAAGCTACAGCAGAGAACATGCTGGGCTGCTGTTCTGGAGCAGGGGTTCTCATTCTTCCAGCAACACGGAGGTCTACCTGAATCTGAGATATGAGAAAGCCCTGCCAGGCCCCTCAACAGCATAGCCATTCTGTGGGCACAGAACTGTGCAGGTTGGAGCACCCGAGATAGCTCCTGGGAGTCAGAAGCTAGGTCTGAAAACCAGCTGCACAGCTACCCAACGGCTACTGCACAGATGCTTTTGGAAGAATCCATCTATCACAGCACTGTTCTGACGCCACCAAACCCAAGTGCCAGCACTGGGCTCTGCACTGGCCTAAGCTGCGTTAGGGAGGAAGAGGCTCCTTCCCACGGACTCATTTACTGAGTTCCTGCAATGCAGATCTGTGGCACCTTACCCCAAGTAGGCGCCTCTACCCTCATGTTCTAAAGGATCCTACTTGACACTCAAGGACACAGCGTACTAGGCTTGGAGTTACATCCAGCGCTTCAGGGTCTGAAGCTAAGTTGGCAGAGCACTGCCAGAACAGCATTCAACAGGAGCCAGGCCTCAATATCACCAGATTGCCTCCAACGGGCCAGCAATTCCAAGTAAGGCTGTTCTAGCTGGCCAAGTGGGTCCAAGACTGAGGACCAAGGCTGAAGGCAGATGCCACTCCAGGAAATGGGAGTAAGGTGTCACACTCCCTGTGGCTCACCAAGCCTCACAGTGAGGTTCAGGGTCCTCAACCTCCCCTAGGAACAGGCAGTGAGAGTTACAAACTAGGCAAACACTGTTTTGGTGTCCAATGAGGGGAGTAATGCCTGGCTAGAGGGTACAAGTGTGACTGTGCCAGAGACAAATGCAGGTTTTCGGACCAGAGCACTGTGCAGCATGGGGAGGCCTCTGTGCAGGGACACAATTATGTGTCCTCCCACTACAGATCAGCTTTGCGGGGCCCTGGCCATACAAGCTTAATCACGGTAAGACATGCACAAAGGTCCACACCTTCACAGACAGCTCTGCATGGACAGGTGCCAGTATGACTAACGTTGCTTCCACTTAGCGCTTCATGGAGCCTGGGCGTGGTGGTATGCGCGTTTACATCCAGAGCTCTGGGAGGTGGAGGCAGGAGAACTAAGTCGTAGCCTTGCCTGGCAACTTAGTGACTTAGCAAGAACCTGTCTCAAAATACAAAGTGAAAAAAGGCTGGGGATGTAGCTCAGTGCGAAGGCCCTGGGTTCAATCCCCAGTATCACAAAATAGACAGAAGTACGTGTACACAGGGCACTGGATCATGCAAGATCTCATCAAACAACAAAACCTTCACATTCTGCCACCTGAGCAAGCCTGAGGCTGGGATAGGGAAGTGAACAGCTCTAGGCCGTGGTTATCAGGTGCCAGTGCCTGGATTTGATTCCTGGATGGAGTGGAAGCTGTTCCAGGACACTGGCTCTCTCGCAGAAGGCTTGCTTGCGGCCTCTGGCCCAACCTGGGAAGCCTAGAACTTGGCAGAACAGCATGCCTTACCTGGGTATGGGATGGAGAGGAGAGTGAAATCGGCATAGCGCTGGGCTTTGTCCACCTTCTCAGAGGAAGTCACACTACCAGACACAAAATGTTACAGCATCAACACACAAGACACATGCTGTCCCCACGAGTATTGTCGCACCTAAAACAAACCTTCTGTTAAAATGCTTTTTTTTTTTCCAGAGTTACAAATGATCTCCCTTGAGAAATCTAACTTCCTGCCCCAGCTCCAACTTCTCAAGCCAGACAGGTTTCTTCTCTAGGCTTGACCAGACTCAAGACTGCAGGAGCACCTTCCCTCAACAGCTGATGATGCTAGCTGGGAGGGCAAGTGAGGTGACAGCCAAATAAGGATATGGCTGAAAAGTGGGGTTTTGGGGGTGTCTACTGCCTTCTCTAACTGCTGCTGAGCCACTTCTAAACAGGGGACACACAGTACTGGGGCCTCCTGACAAGGGAGGAAGGGTACAGGCACACCAATAACCCCTAGGAAACTAAACTCTGATTTCAGCCTCACTGTGTCTCTGCAAAGACAACCATTTAGGGCAACTAAAGCTATCGGGGAGAAAGGGCTGAGGATTTAGCTCAGTGGCACAGCACCTGCCTTACAAGTGCGAGGTCTTGAGTTTAATCCCCTGTACCAAAAAGAGATATAAGAAAACATTAAACAAAATTTTGGAAAAAGCTTCTAAAATTTCATTTTCCTGACATCAGTTCCATTTTTTAAAGCTTTGCTCTAGTATATAAAGATTTGGTCCATATATATATTTTTATGTAACAGCAGTCACTGAAGCAAACTGGATACACTGAATATTTTGCTCCATTTTAAAAGTGATTTCAATATACCAGGGAGCCAAGGCAAAAACAGATTATCCAACCAGAGGAGGGACTACAGGACTAGCCAGGGACTCCATCTCCTTTGGTCATTATCATACAACCTTAGCCAAGTTAGCCTCTTCAGTTTCCTGTCTGCAAAAACAAAGGTGTACCATGGCCTGTCCCAAAAGGCTGCTGAAGACACAACAGAAGTGTGCAGACAGCCCTGGCACAGGGCCAGCCCACAGGAACCGCTGACCTGCAGGCTGGGAACATTCAGCCTCCTGCTTCGTGGTGGGGACGCCCTGTAGAGTACTTACTTCATGCCAAACTTAACCTTCTTGTTCTCCACCATCAAGTCACAGATGTACTTGACTGAGAGGTACCGAAGCAGCCGGATGTCATAGCCTCTGACCTTATCGAAAAGGTGCATGTCACCACTCCTGCAATCAAGAGCCAGAGGGAGAAGGTCCAGATTGTGGCCCTTGTGTGTGTGTGTGTGTGTGTGTGTGTGTGTGCGTGCATGCATGTGTTGTTGTTGTTGAAGAAGCATGGATGTCTCTGGCAGAAATGGTGTCCATGCCTGAAGGCAGAGAGCACAGGAAGGTGACTTTCTAGGAGATTACCCCATCTCTGGCACACATTTCAAAGGGAAGCATCCGTGGCTAGACCTGGAGAGGGCATTCTGGCACTGCTCGACATGGAGCCAGAAGACTCAAGATAACCTTGGTGCCAAAAGCAGTGAGCTGGAGCTGACCCCCCCTCCTCCTTGCCTCCCCTCACTGAGGACCACCGTCAGCCATGTGCCTCACTCACTATGAAACACACTGCAATTCTTGGGCAGATAGGCTTTTTAGAGCTATTTCATCAACAGACTGAATTCCCTCTACTTAGCAGACTGGTGAAGCAAGGAGGCAGAACACTGTTCTAATCCCCAACCTACCTTCAGATCAGCATGCAGATAAAGGTAGACTAGACAGAATTAACTGTCACCATTACATTTTCTTGGTTTTTTGTGACAGGGTCTCACTAAGTAGTTGAGACTGACCTGGAATTCACTATGTAGCCCAGGCTGGTCTCAAACTGACAGTGATCCTCCTGCCTCAGCCTCCCAAGTGCTGGGATTACAGGTGTGCACCACCATGCCCAGCCTATATTTTCTTAATGCCTGCTGCTTTGCTATTTCTGCAGTCTCCTTACAGAGAACAGAGTATGCAGCAAAAGAAGGCCTGGCTGGGCATAGGTCACCGGACCTTAGGGGAGAAGCGAGAGCCACAGCTTTCTGGGTCAATGGGTAGACCCTGGGTGAGGCAAGATGCCAGGCCAGTGTGGGCAGTTGACCTCACGCAGCGCTACTGTGCATGCTGTAGTTGCTCAGTAAAAGCTAAAGACGCTCCAAGGAGCTTTTTCTAAAACAGCGTACAAAGGGGTTTTTGTGGCTCTTGGGATTGAACCCAAAATTTTCACACTGAGCTACATCCCCAGCCCTTCTTTTATTTATTTGGAGGCAGGGTCTTGCTAAGTTACCCAGGTTGGGCTTGAACTTTTGATCAATCCTCCTAACTCAGCTTCCCATTAAGCTAGGATTATAGGTCTGCATAGGCCACACAACTGGCTTATAGTGCTGTTCTTTAAAAGGGGTAGTAAGAGTTGAACTAGACCACTGCCTCTCTTTAGAGACTCAAAACACTGCTTTGTATCAAGCTCTATTTCAAACACTAGTCAGGCAGCTACAAACGTCTTCCATGTGTCCTCTGTGGGGACAATAGTCATCGCCCTCTGCTCCGGCACCAGAAGTGCTAGGTGATACCTGTGGGCTGGCAGCCACCACTCTGGCTACACACCTCAGAGCTGGTGGGCTCTGAAGCAAATGTAGCCTCGTGAGGCCTATCTCAGCCAACAGACCAGGAGCTGAGGCAACACGCCTGGAGAAGGTCAAGTGCCTTCATCCTGGCTGCAGGCTACACAGGGATGAGACAGGCAGCACTGGGAGAAAACTCCCAAGTGGACTAACCACAGTGTTTCAGCCGAGTGGATGAGAGGGAAGACCAGGATGAAGACAGAGCCGGTGTAAACAAGGTCCCCACTGGCCAGATAGCCCAGCCCAAGCCCTGCTCGTGGGGACCCAGCACTGACCGAAGAGCACAGTCTTCCTCCGTGACGTCTTCAACATCTGCCCAGGCATCATCGGTACCCCCTGCCAGAGAAAGCAGCCTATCAGCACTGAGGCTTTGGGCACAGGGCTCCTTCCTGGGCTTCCTCCCCTGAAGCTCAAGGTGCAGGCTGAGCCACCAGGCCCCATCCCCGGAACAGCCCCTATCCCAGGGGCAGCCCTCGCAACTCCTGTCCCCACATACGCTGCTTGTTTGGCGCTCTGCTTTCCATTTTAAGTGACTTCTGTGGGTCCCCTGTTCCCCGCTGAAAGGATGCCCATCTCCATGAGCTTGCTCCCACCCTCTGGCTATACCACTGTGGGGCTTGACTCTGAGTGGGTTCTCATCTCATACCAAGAGGGGCTACTCAATATTCACCTGAGAAAAAATAGTTGTAGCCAGAGCGTCCGTACAGCTCTCCCCATCCAGCCAGCGTGGCCGACCTGCAAATATGCTGGGAGACAGACAGCATCCTCAGTCAGGTTTTCGCAGTGTGCATGGCTGAAGGACACCAGAGCCTCCTACCTCCTCTGGGTTGGCGAGTGGGACCAGCTGCATTTCCCACAGCCAGGCTGAAGGATGCCTGGAGCTCGGCCCAGTCTCTATCCAAGGAGACGCCCCAGTTCAAGGCACTGGGAAAGACCTGGTAGATGCTGCACATGTGCCATGCCCTGGAGATGGAGTGAATCCCGCCAAATCACTGTGCTTCGTTTTTCCCCCTCCAGTGCTGGAGAGGGAGCCCAGGGCCTTGTGCATGCTAGGCAAGTGCTCTACCACTCAACTATATCCCCAGCCTCTTGCATGAATATTCTTTTACTTTTCCTCTTGTCACTGAGGGGATCATGTTGTGAACTAGAATTCTAGACACTACTGCACGAACCTTAATATCGAATGTTAAGGCCATACCTGTATTGTGTGTTTTTTTCTTCTGGTACCAAGAATCGAACTCAGGATCTTGCACTTGCCAGGCAGGCACAGTGCCACTGAGTTACATTCCCAGCCCAAGGCCATACCTTTAAAACAACCATTTGAGGAGAGGCAGCAGGGCAGTGGAACTCAGCCAAAGGCTGAGAGAAGACCCGTTACACTACAGTGTGTAAGGCTATGAGGGGACAGTGCAGGCTGAGCGGACCACATAATCTGGGCGGGGGGAGTGGGTCTCCACTGCCTTGTGGGACGTCATTCTCTGCTGATGAAGGAAGGAAGCAATGTGCTGCTCGAGGAGAGGGTGGAAACCCCTAGGTCACTTCTGGCTGTCCTTACAGTGAAAGGAGGCAGTAAAGAGGCACTGGCTGAAACCTCATGCTTCATACTGTTCATTCCTACCTTCCCGAGACCTGAGTGTCTCCCCAGCCTGGCCCACAATTGCTTTACAAAGAGCAGTGTCCTTCTGCCCAGCATGCACTTACAAGCTGGTCCCTCTGCTTGGGGAGGCTGCCCTGAAAACTCTACAGAAGAGCTAGGCTAATCCCCACGGCCTCAGCAGGAAGCACTCTGATGGAGCCACCGAATGTCCTCTGGGTCTAGGAGCATTTTGAAGCTGATGAGAACTGCCAACTGTTTGTAGAAGAACAAGTGCACACCATAGTGTGCCTACACTCCAGGGTTCCTGGACAATCCAGGCCCATCCGGGGCCCTGCTGAGCCCTGTTAGGAACTCTGGCTTTAAGGGAGAGCCCTGGTGGGAAAAAGCCAACCCCCCACTGAGTACCTCAAACCCTGACTGCTAAGGGAGGTCGGATTCCCGACAGTCCTTGACTCATACACCTTCCGGCCCTGCTCCCACACAGCTCAGCCATGGCACTAGCCTTGCTGTCCTTCACACGCAGCCATGATCTTCTCCACAGCAGACAACAGCCTCTATCTGGCTACTGAGGGTAGCCCCTAATCCACCACAGTACTGGGGGTCAAACACATGGCCTTCCAACTGAGTTGCTTCCCCAGCCTTTATTTTGAGTCAAAGTCTCGCTGAATTGTTCAGCTGGCTAGCCTGGGCTCAGAGTGCTGGGACTACAGATGTATGCCATCATGCCCAGATGGCTATTGCGCTTTGAGGCCCTCTTCTTGCTCCTTATTCTTTTCCCAAGCCCCTACTGTCCTTGTCCCTTTGGGAGTTGAGTCAGTCAGCCCTAGGTTCAGCAGGGCCCATTTATGGTCAGATGGAAAAGAACAAAGGGCTTGGTCAAGTCCCCAAGTGAGGTATCGAGCTTGTCAGGAAGGCAGAAGGCTCATCCTACAGCAGTCTCTGCCTTTTGAGCCAGGGTCTCTTTGTAGTCCAACCTGGCCTCAAACTTGTTGTGTATTCCAGGCTGGCCTTGAACTCTAGTTTCAGCCTCCCAAGTGTTGGGACTACAAGCATGAGCTACCACCTAGCTCAGTCTTAATTTTTTATTTATTTTTTTTTTTTGGGTACCTGGGATCGAACTCATGACCTTGTGCTTGCAAGGCAGGTATAGAGCCATGGAGCTAAATCCCCAGCCCCCAAAAGTCTTAATTTTTAACATCTGCTCCTCCTAAGACTAAGGGTTCCCAGTCAAAACCCATCACGTCTTTCTTTTTATTTATGTTTTTTTTTTTTTTTTTTTTTTTTTTTTTTTTTTTTTTTTTTGAGACAGGGTTTCAACATGTAGTTTAGGCTGCTCTTGAATTTGTGGTGATCCTCCTGAGTGCTGGGATTACAGACATACACCACCATGCCTAACATCTCTGTGCCTTGGCAAAATACATTCTAGAAGCCATTCTTTGTTTTTTTGGTACCAGGGATCAAACTCGGGTCCCTGCGCTTACAAAGCAGGCACAAGAACCACTGAGCTAAATCCCAGGCATGGCAAAATACATTCTAAATGCTCTCCAGTTACCTAATTAGGAGTAGCCTCTGACTCTGCACATGGAATAGCATTTGGTAGGATGTGCCAATCTAGTAATCAACTTTGGCATATAGAATAAAAGTGACAAGGAGGCCAGGGATTTAGCTCAGTGGTGCCTCCGCCTGCCTCGAAAGTGCAAGGTCCAGAGTTTGATTCCCTATACCGATAGATAGATAGATAGATAGATAAATTTAAAAAGTGACTGGATCAGGAGCTTTAGCTCAGTGGTAGATTTGCTTAACATATGTAAGTAAGGTCCTGGGTTTAATCCTTAGCACCAAAACCAAAAAAAAAAAAAAAAAA
>NW_022900936.1:71240987-71244815 GCF_012274545.1 Fukomys damarensis | reverse complement strand
CAAACCATCAGGTCTTCCTTATTTATTTTGAGACAGGGTCTCACTATGTAGGTCCAGGCTGGTCTGAACTTACTATGTAGTGAGGCTAGCCTCAAACTCTTGGTAATTCTCATGCCTCAGCTTCCTGAGTGCTGGGATTACAAGTGTGCACCACTACACCCGGGCCAAATTTTTAATTTAAAAATTTTTTTAATTTTCTTTTTTTTGTTGTTTTTTGATACAGGGTCTTGCTTTGTAGTTCAGGCTAGCTCTGAACTCATTATGTAGCCCAGGCTGGCCTTGAACTTTCAGTAATCCTCCTGCCCCTGCCTCCTAAGTGCTGGGATTACAAGAATGTGCCACCATGCCTGGCAGGCCCAATTTTTTAAACAAGTAAGTAAAAATGGCTGTCCTCTGTTGTACACCTGTTAAAGGAGTAAACAGAACAATAAGCAGGGTCCAGGCCTGTAATCCCAGCACCTGGGAGGCTGAAGCAGGAGTATTCTGAGTTCGAGGCCAGCCTGGAGTACATGGCAAGACAACAAAACAAAAACTCCAACCCAGGTGTGGTGGGTACATCCAGTAATTTTAGCACTCGGATACTGAAGCAGGATGACCCCAAGTTCAAGCCCAACCTGGGCAACTCAGGGACTTATGGAAATCCTATCTGAAAATAAAATAAAAACCACAAAAGGGCTGGGGACATGGCTCAGTGTGAAGGCCCTGAATTCAATCCCCAGTAGAATACATACACCACTGGTGTACACACGCACACACACACAGAAACTGTCCCAGTTTCAACTGTAAAAGCCAGAACCAAGTGTTGGGAGAGAAAATGGCACAGCAGGGTAGCTGACCCTAGGTGCTCTACTAAGCCTCGTCTTTCTGCATCACCCATCCTGCACTAACTCCACTGTCACACTAGCCACCCTGCACTGAGTCTGGAGGCAGCAGGAAGCAGCACTCTGAACACAGCTCACTCCCTTACTTAACTCAGGTGAGCAAGATACCCCTGAAGTGACCTGGTAAGGACGCTCCCCACACAGGTTACAGAAAGGCATGAGATAGGCCAAGTCACATTTGAGGACCAGGTCCCCCAGCTCCAGCAGAAGCCGCTCTCTCACCCATTCTAAACTCCTCCCCCAGAGCTCAAGCTCCAGGGGCTGGCTGTTCACCTGTCTGCCCAGAAGCTGGCCTGGTGAGCACAGCAGCTGCACCCAGAGCAGCGTCTCTGGCTGAGCACACACTAACACACTGGGCAGTCAGCTTGGGGCCGCTGCCCCAGAGGCACAAGGCAGAGAGAGGAAGCATGTGGTGGGTATTTCTTACGCAACTGCTGTGGACACAGATACCACATGAGTCAGTGCTGATGTCCTAGGGGAAGCTAAGAGGTATAAAATGGTACTGCACTTACCCAACGTGAGGCGGAAGAAAACCAAATGAATGACAAAGCCCCTGTGAACATCTGAAAACACCATAACCTCCTTAGGCTAAGCCTCGTACCAATTCAGGGCAGATACCCTGCCCCATGTGACTCTCAACCACAGTATTGTGCTGGAGATGGATTTAAACAACCGCTGTTGTGTGTAAACTTGGGTAAATGATTCAATCATTGTGAGCCTTTGCTTCATTTTGTGTAAGGCAATACACACCCCTTACACCAAATGATAGCAAGACAAGCAAAATGAGGCCATATTAGGGAGCAATTAACAGCAGCCACTAGAAGAATAAAAGCTCTGTGCAGGGAAGTGTTTGGCTTACACGCTGACACATCTCATGGTCTGAAGGGCACCTACACAGAGTACACACTCAATAAACACTAGGTTCTCCAGTAGTACCTATAATCCTAGCACTCGGGAGGCTGAGGCAGGAGGATCGCCATGAGTTTGAGGCCAGTCTGAGCTACATAGCGAGTTCAAGGCCAGCCTGAACTACATAGCAAAACCCTGTCTCAAAAATACCATGGCCCCAATAAACAAACACTCAGTTATTCATTTGATCAAAGCATGAACAAACATCAGGGATATATATCTCACTTGACTCAATCCACTCTGTAATGTTATTATTCCCATCTGATATCTTGTGCAAGGAGGAAGTACCAGAGCTAGGATCTTCTAAACCCAGAGCCAACTCTGGAACACAGGGCAGGGTGCTCTCCTATCAATACCCCTTCTCTACCTGAAATCACCCTTCAAGCCGAAGTAGTGTGTTTCTCTAGTCTACTTCCCATAGCACCAGGCCCCACAGGGCCCTCAACCCTTGGCTGGCAGAGAGAAACAACCTATACTTTGCAGGGGTCAGTTACCCAGAGAGAACCTTGATGCGCGAGACTCAGAGGGGCCTCACCTTGCCTTTGAACAGGATCACTGGGCAGACAAACCGTCCTCTGCACCTGGCCATCTTGCTGCGGTTGATGAGGTCCTGCAGCCTGCTCACCTGCACGGTGCTCTGAAACCTAACACATGAGAGAAGCACGTCAATCCCGGTGTGGTGGCAGACGCCTGTAATCCCAGCATTCGGGAGGCTGAGGCAGGAGGATCGCTGTGAGTTTGAGACCAGCCTGGGCTACACAGTGAGTTCCAGGTCAGTCTCAACTACATAGTGAGAACCTGTCTCAAAAAACCAAAAAAGAGAAAGAAAAGTCCGGCTTCTTGGGGGTGCTCTAGGCACATGTCTGTCCATAGGGCCCCACACCAGGGCTGTGCACAGTAGGAAAGATGCTCACCAGACAGTCAAATGCTGTGACTCCTGAATTTTCAATCACTGACACTAGGTTTCTCAGGAACATTAAAAGTGTTAATTATAGGAATTAAAAATCAAAGTCACCCTCTTTTTAGAGCCTTTAAAATGAAAAAAAGGAAGCTAAATGGAAGACAAGTGTATGTAAGACAGAAATACACAAGAAAACTGTATACTGACTAAGTGTTCAGCAGCTCATTCCCAGAGTAGCCCTGATGCCCTTAGGAAACCAGGGGACATTTTTGTGATCTTAATTTAGGGAATGGGATGAGATGAAAGCTCCTGGTCTCACAGCTTTAAGACACCCCAACCATCTGTCACAGCCCCACGAGGCCAGTGTGCTGGGGCAGAACAGGCAAAAGAGCAGCTGCCCATGACATCCAGAGGTGAACACACTGGGCTGAGGAAGGAGCACCTCAAACACAAAAGAGGCAGGGTTAGAAATAAGCAGCACCATGGCATACACCAAGGCGCAGCTCCCCAAACCTGGGTCTGCTCACAGACTCCCTACCAACACAGCGTTCTCCACCACCTGGTCAGAGTTGTGGGCAGCCCCGGAACCAAGGGATAGTAAAGCTGGGGGAAGCTGCCTGGCCATGCAGGCAACAGTGCAGAAGGGAGGCAGACTGCATTTCCTCCTCAGAGCGCTGATCGCTCAGGCCACATAGGGGCAGATGTCCCACCCCTCCTGGGGACCCTTCCACTGTGGCTCCTCAGGGACACACGTGCCCAAACCTGCTCCAGGAGTTAAACCAGCGACCCCCACATATCCTGGGAACCTTTGCACTGAGCTACCTCCTCAGTCCCCACACCCTTTTAAAATTTTTTTCCCCAATAATTTAAAATTTTTGAGCCAGGGTCTTCCCAAGTTGCTAAATTGCCCAAGCTGGGCTTGAACTTGTGATCTTCCTGCCTCAATCTTCCTAGGAATATGTGTGTGCCATCAAGCCTGGCTAATTTTTTTCTTTGGTAAAGGAAGAAGAATGGCAACTTGAAGAGGCTGGAGCACCTTCTCAAACCAGCCACTGCTCAGAACCCACATCTCCCCCACCACTACACTCCCACCCTACTCAGTTTCTCCTTAAGAGTTAAAAGGCAACTCAGTCAGGA
>NW_022900936.1:71227402-71240830 GCF_012274545.1 Fukomys damarensis | reverse complement strand
AAAAAAAAAAAAAAAAAAAAAAAAAAGCAACTCAGCCAGGAGGAGTAGCTCATACCCATAGATAGTCTCAGCTCGGGAGGCTAAGGCAGGAAGACTGCCTGAGTTTGAGGTCAGCCTGAACGTACATAGTGAGATCCTGTCACACACACAAAAACTAAAAATAAATACATAACACACATACATACAAAGGGCTGGGATGAAGGTAAGAGCTGGGTTCAATCTCCATCCCAGACTGAGTCCATCCATTCAGCAAACTCTCCTTAAAACCAAGGTGTCAATGGGGTCAGTGGTGCAAACCTATAATCCCAGCACTGGGGAGGCTGGAACACGAAGATCTCAAATTCAACATCAACCTAGTTACATATTGAGTTCAAGGCCAGCTGGACTACATAGTGAGCCCATCTCAAAACAAAAAAACCAAACAACCCCCATGTCAAAAACATTACAGCATGTCCCTCCAGTCCCCAGAGAGCTAAGCTTTCTACTGTAAAGCCACACCTGCTCTTGGTAGGCCAGGTAGTTGTCTATGCACCTGGTTCCTCTACTCAAAGCACCAGTTCAGCTTCTGTTCTCACTAGTTTCTGTTTCTCTTACTTCTTGTCCTTAGGATCTTTTTATTGCAGTGTGAAGCAGTGAAGTGTGTCTGCATAAGACACTCATATTTGAATGAAAAATGTAAGCTGACAAATTTATGTCTGTAAGATACGCACTGAAATTTTTGGCAGGATGTCATCATGCGGTGATTTAATTTGATTTTTATTTAATTATCTGACCAGACTTTATTTTTCATCAATATAACTTATGTATTAAAAACAATTTTCAAGTAAAGAAAACAATGGGAAGCTTACCAACACCAACACCATGCTTCCCAAACCAGGTTGGTTGTTCCATGCACAAGCCACCAAGCTTCCTCAGACACACATTACTGCTGTTATTATAAATATGTAACAGATACTGGGCACAAAGCATGTGGCTTATGCCCATATTATCTCTGTCATCATTAGCCCATTCCATAGGTGAAGTAAGCTCACTGAAATTGCAATCACTGGATGGCAGAGTGGTAAGCAGCAGAGAAAGAGCCTCTCCAAAAATTGGTGTCCTGACATTGGAATATAGCAGTACGAGGAGAGGGTGAGGGGGTGGGGGGGTCCTGGATCCAGGAAAGGTCTGAGGCAAGAACTGAAGTCTACAGGGAGACTAAAGAGAGAGATTTCAACAAAGAGGAGGGAGGTACCAAGCATCTCTCTCTCCCAGAGCCCAGGCTCTTCCGAGAGGGAACCGCAGGCTAAAACACAGATGCACAGTGACTACTGATGACCCCTGAGGCCTCCATGCAGAAGCACATGTTCAAGCTGGCAGGAGACACATATACAGTTGTAGGCTCAAAAAATCTGGTTCCAGTCTCATAACCAGAAACTTGCCTGGACTAAAGGGGCAGGCTGGCTGAGATTATTCACTACCCCACTGTGAAGCTGCAGCTGTCTTGTTTGGAATTACTCAATTTGTCCCTGGACTCTGTTGCCCACATTGCCTGACAGCAGAGATACAACCTGAATTGGACATTTTTTATTTTTTAAAAATCGTTTTTCTTTTCCTTGCCTTTTTTTCCCCCTCCTTTCTAGTTCTTGTTTTGTTTAGTTTTTTCTTGATTGAACACAGTCTCTAGTTTGTTGCTGGTGGCCTGTTCTGCTGTTTTTATTTTTTCCTTTTCTCTTTCCTGCCTATTTCCTGTCTGTCCTCCAGCTTTGCTTCTGATATCTTCCTCTTCTTCTGTTTGTTTTCATCCCTTAACACCTTTTAAATCTTCTGCCCTAAGGGTAAAAATGCCATATAAAGGGCTGCTATTTGTCATTTACTAGGCTGTATTTGATGCTGCTGTTATTGTTGATTAGCACAGTTCTGTCACCTTGGCTAAAGTAGTGCAATCAGTTGTTCCTCCTGCCATATCAAGACTGAGATTGCCAAAAGAACTTCAAACAAAAAACAAAAAGCCTATAGGCCAGTGCCAAAGAACTGGCAGCTAGGCCAAGTAGAGAGAAACTTCTCATCACTGATAAATTGAAGAGGTTCCTACCTGCAACAGACTCAAAACCCAAAAACTAGCTACGTCTGGAAGATGCTTCTGAAAAATAGTCATATTCTAGGGATTCTGAATACTGGCAATGAAGCTACTGCCAATTTAAGCAATTTACAAGCATCAACTCAGGAATCAAAAAGAAAATGAGAAGACACTTATGGTGCAACCCCCACTGACTTCCAGCTCACCAAAGGCAAACCCTGGAGGGCAATGAAGTGGAACAATCCAAAAGCCACCCACCTGGACTCTCTGGGATAGTAACAGCAGAAGTACCAAAGCACACAAATGAAGCTCAAGAAGAAAAAAAAAATCAAAGCAGAAATAATTTTCCGGAGCACGACAGAGATGGTGACCAGAAAGATACAGATAAAAAAAAGAGAGCTCAGGAATATGATGGAAACCATGAACGCCAGCATACTAAAGAAATGGAATCCATGAAACAGATTCAAACAGATATCCAGGAGATTAAAAACTCCATTGAAACTATACACAACAGAATGAGCCAATATGAGGACAAAATATCAGATACAGAAGACAGGATTACAGTTAGCGATCATGAAAAGAGATATTTCTTAAAAATAGCAAGGGACCATGAGAAATCAATTTAGCAGCTGCTGGAAGATGCAAAGAATAACATAAGCCTGACTGGAGTCAATGCAAGAGCAGGAGATAGTGCAAATGACACAAAAAACCTGTTCTCTGAAGTAATGGCAGAAAACTTCCCAAACGGAAAAAGAATTTTATGTCTAGGTAAGTGAGGCATACAGGCCTCCAATTAGCCATGATTAAAAAAAAAATTCTTCCCCAAGGTATATAATACTCAAGATTCCAGAAACTCAACATAGGGACAGAATATTAAGAGCTGTTAGAGAAAAGTAACAAATCACCTATAAAGGAAAACCCATCAGAATCACAGCAGACTTAATACAAACTTTCAAGTCAAGGACAGCTTGGAGTGAAAAAGAACTAGAGGAAAACAACCTTCAATCCAGATTGATGTACCCTGCAAAACTATCCTTCAAGACTGATGGAGAAGGGCCAGGAGATTTCGCTCAGCAGTGGTGCTGCCCACCTCCCACGTGCAAGGTTCTGAGTTTGATCCCCAGTACCTAAAAAACAAAAACAAACAAACAAAAAAAACCTCAAAAAAAATCGATGTAGAAACAAAATAATTCAATGACAAAGATCACTCTAATAAATTCATGATCACCAAACCAGCACTCCAAAGTGTTCTGAAAGATATTCTAGAAAGAGACAGTAAGAATTACAACTCCATGAGCCCCAACAGAATAAATTTACCAGGCAAGGCAAGAAATTAAATAGAAAAGGAAGGAAGGAAGGCAACAGCAGAAAAATAACATGATAAAAATAGGACAATACACATCAGTTTTAACCATCAATGTTAATGGTCTCAATTCACCAATCAAAAGAAACAGTCTGGCAGAATGGATCAAAAAGCAAGATCCAATAATATGCCACATACAAGAAACACATTTAATTGAAAAACAAATTCATTTTAAAAAAAAAGAAAAAAAAACCCAAATTCATAGACTGAAAGTCAAGAAATGGAAAACAATATTCCATGCAACGTGAAGCCGGACAAAAAGGAAGGTAACTATTTCATCTGCAGACAAAGTATATTTCAAGCCAAGACTAAGAGACAAAGAAAGTCACTACATCCTGGTAACAGGAACAATCCAAGAGGAAGATGTAACAATCCTAAATATATATACATGTATCAAACAGCAGTGCACCCAACTATAGGAAACAAACATTAACAGATGTGAAAAAAAACCACATAAGCACTAATACAGCTGTAATGGGGGATCTTAATACCCCACTGTCACAAATAGAAAGATCCACTAGACAAAAACAAAATCAATAATGAAATATTAGAATTGAACCAAACTTTTGAACAAATGGACTTAGATGTCGACAGAGTGCTCCACCCCACAACATCAGAATATATAATGTTCTCAGCTACACACAGGACTTTCTCCAAAGGAGATCATACACTCGCTCACAGAACATGCTTAAACAAATGCACAGGAACTGAAATAATTCCATGCACATTATAAGACCACAGTGCAATGAAATTGGAAACCAATGGCACAAGAAACCACAAGAACTTAATAAATACATGGAAATTACCACCTGAACAACCAACGGGTCACAGATGAAATTAAAGATGAAATCAGACAATTTCTACAATTAAACAATAGTGACAATACAACATACTGGGACTTATGGGATGCAATGAAAGCGGGTCTGCGAGGGAAATTTATAGCAGTGAATCCTTATATTTGGAAAATAGAGTGGACTCAAATAACCTAATGTTGAACTTCAAGCTTCTAGAAAAGGAAGAGCAAGTCAAGCTCAAAGCTCATAAGGAAATATAAAAATCAGAGCAGAAATTAATGTAATAAAGACTAAGAAAACAATACAAATACTCAATGAATCAAAGTTGGTTCTTTGAAAGATAAAACTGACAAACCCTTAGCCAACCTTCTCAAAAAAGGAAAGAAAAGACTCAATCCATGCAATTAGGAATGAAGAAAGGAAAAATCACAACAGATCCTGCAGAGAGCCAGATCAACATGTACATTGTGAGAACCTGTATTCTAATAAGATGGAAAAATATAGAAGAAATGGACAGATTCCTAGATAAATATCAATTACCAACACTGAATCAAGAAGACACAGAAATTCTAAATAAACCAGAGTCAGTCAATGAAATTGAATATGTAATTAAAAACTTACTCACAAAGAAACGCCCTGTCCCTGATGGATTCACTGCTGAATTCTACAAGAAATTTAGAGGAGACGTAATGCTGCTGCTCCTCAAACTCTTTAATGAAATTGAAAGAGAAACAATACTCCCAAACTCATCCCTGAAACCAAGTATTACCCTGATTCCAAAACCAGAGAAGGAGCCAACCAAAAAGGAGAATCAGGGCCAGGGATTTAGCTCAGTGGTTCTGCCGCCTGCCTCACAAGCTGAAGGACCCAAGACCGATTCCAGGTACCAAAAAAAAGGAGAATTACAGGCCAATCTCCCTAATGAATATAGATGCAAAAATCCTCAATACAATACTGGCAAACAGAATGCAGGAAATCATCAAGAAGGTTATATACCATAACCAAATTGGATTCATCCCAGGGGTGCAGGGATGATCCAACATACACAAATCAATAAATGTAATACACTGTATTAACAGATCCAAGGACAAAAACTATGATTCTTTCAATAGATGCTGAAAAATTGTTTGACAAGGTCCAACACCCATTCATGATAAAAACCCCACAGAAAATTGGTATAAAACCAGGCGTGGTGGCACACGCCTGTAATCCCAGCACTTGGGAGGCTGAGGCAGGAGCATCACTGTGAGTTTGAGACCAGCCTGTGCTACATAGTGAGTTCCAGGGTTCCAGGTCAGTCTCAACTACATATTTAGACATAGTGAAACCCTGTCCCAAAAAAAAAAAAAAAAAAGAAAGAAAGAAAATTGGTATAGATGGTCTTTACCTCAATCTGATAAAAGCCATCTATGATAGACCAACAGCCAACATCATATTAAACGGACAAAAACTGAAAGCTTTCATTCTAAAATCAGGAACAAGACAAGGATGTCCACTGTCACCACTTTTTTTTTTCTTTTCTTGGTACCAGGGATCAAATTCAGGACCCTGTGTTTGCAAGGCAGATGCAGTAGGTGCCCCTGAGCTAAATCCCCAGCCCTACTGTCACCACTCTTGTTCAACACAGTTCTGGAAACACTAGCCAGAGAAATAAGCAAGAGAAAGAAAAGGAATAAGGATAGGAAAGGAAGAAATTGAATCATTATTATTTGCAGATGACATGGTGCTCTACATAGAAGACCCCAAAAACTCCACCAAAAGACTTTGAGGTTTGGTAACCAAAAGACTTCTACATTGAAAACTACCATACTCTGAAAAGGATATTGAAGTGGTTATCAGAAAATGGAAAGGTATCCCTTGCTCTTGGATAGGAAGAACTGTTAGAGTGAAAATGGCCATACTTCCAAAACTGTTACACAAATTCACTGCAAACCCAATAAAAATCCCAAAAGCATATCTCACAGAATTAGAAAAAACGATCCTAAAATTCATTTGGAACCAGAAGAGACCTAGATTAGCAAAGGCAATTCTGGGAAACAAAGGCAAAGCAGGGTTATCACAATCCCTGACCTTAAATTACACTATAAAGCTACTGTGATAAAAACAGTGTGGTGGCCGGGCGTGGTGGTGCATGCCTGTAATCCCAGCACTTGGGAGGCTGAGGCAGGAGGATCGCTGTGAGTTCAAGACCAGCCTGGGCTACATAGTGAGTTCCAGGTCAGTCTCAACTACATAGTGAGACCCTGTCTCAAAAAAAAAAACAAAACAAAACAAAACAAAACAAAAAAAAACACCACAGCGTGGTACTGGCTAAAGAACAGATCTGAAGCTCAATGGAATTGGCTAGAGGATACAGAAACAACTCCAGACATACTCAACCACCTTATCTTTAACAAAGGAGCCAAACACCTTCACTGGAAGAAAGATAGCCTCTTTATCAAATGGTGCTGGAAAAACTGGCTTTCTACATGCTGAAGATTTACACTAGACCCATATCTTTCACCATGCACTAACCCAAAATCAAAATGGATCAAAGATCTAAATATTAAAATAGAAATACTACTGCTCACTTTGGCAGCACATATACTAAAACAGAAACACTAAATCTGCTGGAAGAGAATAGGTAGAACACTTGAGGACACAGGAGTAGGCAAAAACTTCTTGAACAAAACCAAGACTTCATGGGAAATACTACAAAGAATCAACAACTAGGGCCACATCTTATTAAAAAGCTTTTGCACAGGGCCAGGGATTTAGCTCAATGGTTCTGCCACTGCCTTGCCAAGCACAAGGATCCGTGTTCGATCACTGGTACCAAAAAAAAGAGCTTTTGCACAGCAACAGAAACCACCAACAGAGTGAACAGACAACAGAGTGGGAAAAAAATTTTGCCAGCTATTCCAATAAAGGACTATTATCTAGAATATATAAAGAATTCAAAAACAGACTCCCAAATTTAAAGACCCAATCCAAACATGAGCATCTGAAATTAAACACTTCTCAGATGAAGAAATAGAAATAGCAAATAAATATATAAAAAAAGTGTTCAACATCACTGGTCATTTGTGAAATGCAAATTAAACAACACTGAGAGGGGGTGAAGGGAGGGCACAAGAATGGGGAAATAATAAGAACCAAGATACATCGTGTAAAGGTCTAAGATCCCAATGATGAATATAACTGTATTGTATACCTTAAATGTACCAATAAACTTAATGGAAAAAATAAAAATAAAACAATGCTGAGATTCCACCTTACTCCAGAAAGAATGGCTCCTATTGAGAAATCAACTGATAACAAATGCTGGAGGGGCTGTGGGGAAAAAGGAACACTTCTCTAAGGTTGATGGGAGTATAGACTGGCGCAACCACTATGGAAATAAAGGTGGAGATTTCCCAAAGAACTAAAATTACAGGTTCCATTTGACCCAGCTACAACTCTCCTTGGTATCTTCCCGAAAGAATTTAAAGTATCATATTGCACCAATATATGCACACCCATATTTTACAGCAGCAGCGTATAACAGCTAGGTCTTGAAAACAGCCCAAATGTCCATCAACTGACAAATGGGATAAAGAAGTTGTGTTTTTTTTATACAATGGAGTACTACTCTGCCATAAAGGATGAGCTTCAGACGTTTATAGCTAAATGGATGGACTTTGAGACAACTCTTTAAGTGAAATAAACTGGACACATGTGCTTAAATACCAAATTGTTTCTCTGGTGTGAGAAACTAGATATGAAAATAAGGACTGAAATATATAATGGATGTTGGGAAATGGGAAGAATATGTTCCAATGGAAAGGCGAACAAGGGAGGAGAAAGGTAGAAAGGAAAGGACAAGAAAAAAAATGAAAATAGAAGAAAAAAATGGAAACAAAGCTTTTGTACATAGGGAGGAGGGGGCTTCAGGGGAGGAATGGGATAAAATGTATTTAAAAAAATAAGTAAAATAAAACGCAATCCCTAAGCACATGGCCACAGGCCAGGCCCACAGTGGGCTGTGTCCCTAAGCCCTAGCAGGCAGCCACTGCACCCAAGTTTTAATCACTTCCCAGCACCTCCCCGTGTGTCCCCTAACGAGCCTCTTGCTCAATTGGTCTCTGTTACCCATCAAACCTAAGGGTTATGGATTTCGTCTATCTAGCTTCTCACTTGGTTTCTGGGAACTGCTGCTCAATGAGCACTTGCAAATCCTATCCCAGCTGCTCAGGCTTCTATTAGAGTGGGCTGCACCAGAAGTTAGTTAACAAAATCACACCCCTTCCTCAATTCAGTCAATTAGTGTCACAATAATATGTAAATCGAATACAGCCAGCAGCTGAGGTTGGTGGTGCAACCACAGCACTCTGGGAGGCTGAGACAGGAAGATCACAAGTTTGAGCTCAGCCTGGGCAACTCAGTGACTAAGCAAGATCCTGTCTCAAAGTAAAAAAGGCTAAGAATTGCAGCTCACTGCAAAGGCCATGGGTTCAATCTCTAGGACTGGAGGAAAAGAAATTTAAAAAAAAACCAGCAGCAATCAGTTCTATTTCTTCACATCTATTATATCCAAACTCTCTTCTGGTCAATAAACAGGCACCGCCCACTCAAAAATCACTTTATGACCTCACAGCCCAGCAAGGGTGAACTCCTGTGATTCCTCCTGGGTGGAGAGTGCTGCATGGTGGCCCTTGCAGGTAGTATGGAAGGTGATCAAGGTGGGGACAAGAAAAAAAAGGGAGACAGGTGAGGAGAGCAGTCGGAGAGTCTGGCTTTTCACCCATCTGCTTCCCGCCATGGGGACCCAGGGCACAGGCAAGCTGCTTCACGGGCTTCAACTTCTAGTGGGGAGGTTACAGGATGAGAAAAAGCAGCTGTAGGAAACCCCAACACCTGCCACACAGGAGGCAATCAACAAACACTAGTTTCCTTCTCTTTAAGGCTAGAGCGAATCACAACCAACTGCTGACTGAATGATGAGCTCCTGTGTGGCAGCCCAAACCCAGTGTGTAACCGTGCTGCTCCTAGGGCGCTTTGGGATCACCTGGGAGCTGGGTAGAAGATGCTGAATCCTGGGCCACCTCAGATGTACTAAATCAGTCCTCACTGCAACAAGATTTCCTGGGGATTCACCACAAGTCAAAACAGCTGAGCTGCAAATGCCTTACCAATACCTCACTCAAGGGACGGAGATGACATGGTAAAGGTGATGGCACCTTCCAGACTCCCTCTCAAGATTAAAGCAGCAGGGGAAGACACTGAGAGCAAACCTGGAGCCACAATGCTGTGACTGGTTATTTGTGTCAAAATGCTACCATTGGGCCAGGGATTTAGCTCAGTAGTTTCACCGCCTTCCTTTCAAGCACAGGGACCAAAAAAAAAAAAAAAAATCTACCATTTACTGACTGCCTACGGCTACCCTCTTTCAACCAGGAGTTGCCTTTCTGCTCTTGTATGAACTGTTACCCACACACAGCACTCAGCCCTGGTAGGCTCTCAGTACATGGTAGCTCTCTTATTTCTAATTCCTTTTTGTTACTGAGGATCAAACTCAGGACCTTGAACTTGAAAGGCCTGACAACACTGAGCTACATGCCAACCTTATTTCTAACTTTTACAACAAACACTTCAGGGCTGCATTAGCACTGTTTATCATCAGGGACTGCACTGGATATTTTTGTAGAATTTTAATCAGTACTCACAAGTACTAATTAAGTAAGACAAGGCAGAGGAATACTAATGAGAAAACTGACAACAAAGAGGTTAAATAATTTGCCCAGGGTTACACAGCCACACAGGCAATGTAGGGTGTAAACTCAGGCAGTGTGACTAGACCTTAGATTTTTTTGTTTGTTTGTTTTTTGAAACAGGGTCTTATTACATAGTTTAGGCTGGCTTTGAACTCACTATGTAGCCTAGGTTGGCCTCAAACTCACACGATCCTCCTGCCTCAGCCTCCAGAGTGCTGAGATTACAGGTGTGCACCATCACACCTGGCTTTAGACCTTAGATTTTAAAGAGCTACAGCTCTTTAACAGTAAACCATTATCAAGACTTGTCTTGACATAGCATACCTCCCATCCACACTTAAAAAAACACAAGCTGGGAATGTGGGGCAAGCTTGTAATCCTAGCACTTGGGAGGCTGAGGTAGGATGACTGCCATGAGAGGCCAGCCTGTGCTACATAGTGTGTACAACGCCAGCCTTAACTACGTAAGTAAGACCTTGTCTTTAAAAAAAAAAAAAAAAAAAAAAAAAAATCAATCAATAAAAATAAAGACAATGAGGTTGTTCAGGAAGGTGGAGTATGATACCAGCTGGCAAAGGACAATAAGCTCTAGAAAAATCCAAGGCAATAACTTCCAACTAACCCCTCATTCTATGCTGTGCCACCCCAGCAATCTAGCTTATTAAACCCTGAGGTAAATAAAGACCCCAGTGAGTCCTTAACACTTGTGGAAAGTTGTGTCTGCTCTGTCCAGACAGGCACAGATCATAGGTTGCTCACATGTCCTTCTCCTTCTCAGAACTCTCGTACTCCAGAAACACGATGTGCCGGGGGTAGTGACCACAGATATCCCCATTCACATTCGGAATCACGCTGAAACAGTAGTCTCGGCCAAACAGCTCCAGACATCTCTTCTCGATGAGCTCAACCTTTGGGGCGGGGGAAGAAACACATGACACATATACCTGAACCATGTAAGATTCTGAGGTTCCAAATGTAAGCAGCAGCCCATGACTTGGAGAGGTCACCGGGAAGACATGTACCTGTGTGGTTATTATTATTTGATGATGGGAATAGACATGACTGCCCACAACATCTTCCAGGTACAGTAACCCACACATCATATGATTCAGGGATTCACAAAGGACCTTGAGCCCCAACATGGCATGTAAAACTGTGGTCGGCATTTGAGAGGATTATAGCTTTTATTAGCTTCAAACGAGCCACAATTAACATATAAGAACTCTTCCTCTAGGTTACTGTACCTGGCACTAATCCACTGTGTGTCACTGGTGGCAGTTTCTTCCCTGTTTTCTAGCTCCAGACTAGTACCTTAAAGCTCTACTCAGTGGAATCATTATTAAAAGCTGCACACAGTGCTGTTTACTTACACACTACTTGCTTAAGAAATAGAAGGTACACTGACTCTCAATCAACTGTTTCATTCACAGTTCAAAGAAAGGTCTGCTAAAAAACACTGTAAGATCTACAACATCTCAAGAAGTTTCCAAGAGATCAGGAGGCCAGGAGATGTATCAAGGGAGGGTGCAACAAAAGTAGTGTAATTTATGGCAATCCTAATCTTCAGAGGCATGCAAGATGGAAGAGGGGATCAGGAAAAAAAAAAAGAGAGAGACCTTTTATACCACTAAAAAGACCCTCCCTGAAGACAATTCATGGTGGTTTAAACTAGGTATCCTAAAATTTCAGGGCACATGAGCATTATTAAGAAGCCAGTGGCCTGTAATTCCCACTGGGAGTTCACAACTACCCTGAGCTACATAGTGAGTTCGAGGCCAGCCCGAACTACCTAATGAGACTCTTTCTCAAAAAACCCAAAGGAAAAAAAGTTAAAAGAATTATGCATAGTTTAACTCCACCACCACCAAGAAGCCTGTTAACACTGCAAATTACAAGTTCCCATCTCTGAAATGCTGACTTAGCTTCATTAGGTGGAACACCAAGTTGGAATCTTTTTTTAAAACAAGTACCTCACATGATGCTATACTCTGCAAAGTACTTGGTCGTTTAGAGTATCATGGTCACTTTCCTGCTTACGGGGACACAATACCTCCCACCCACAATTTAGAGGAGGGACTTCTTTTGGCTAATGTTTTTAGCCCAGTTGGCCAGCTCCAAGGCAGAAAGGCATGGTGGAAGGGTATGGGCAGGGGAAAGTTGCTCCAGGAAGCAGAGAGTGTGAAGGGAGAAGCCAGGAAGGGAGACAGACCTTTCTAGGTGACACCCCCAGTGACCCACCTCTACCAACAAGACCCCATCTCCCATCAGTTATAACTGCAAGGCAGTTATTAACCTTAATGTAATTAAGGTTATTTGAGGGTTATTAACCCTCATCCAATTTTCTTTTAGAAGCCCCACCTATGATCACATGAGGCTTTGGGGTACAGCTAGATATAAAACATAACAAGGAGGAAGTCCCATCCCTAGTGACATTGTCCCTGGATTACCTCAGAGACTAACAGATGCCACCTATATAGCACGTCCAGCCTAAGCAATATCTGGAGCCAAACCAGAGTTTTATGGCTCAGGATGAAACAATCCCACTGAAAACCTGATGTCAAAAGTGCCAAACCCACATGGATAAGAAACCACAGGGTCAGTAAGATTCCCTTCTGCTGCCAGCTAATGGGGGGGGGTGCCTTGGCCAGACCGGAAATGTCCATGCCGGGCCACCGACAGAGACTGGGGGTGGGCTTGTGGCTTCTCGTTATCTTTATTTTTTTGGTCTTGAGACAGGTTCTCCCTATGTTGTTAAGGTTGGCTTTGAACTCACTAGTAGCCCAGGCTGGCCTTAAAGTGGCAGCGATCCTCCTGCCTCAGCTGCCAGTGCTGGGATTATAAGGGTGCACCACCACGCCCGGCTTGACGCCTCCTTTTAATAAAGGAACAGAAAAGGAGTGCGAATTGTCTTCTTGCGCTATCGGAGAAGGAACGGGATGGACTTAGGACCTCAAAGGAGGAAACAGTTCATATCTTGGCTCTATTCTGCCCCAGCCCCTTCATTCAGACCTCGGACTTGGAGGAACTCTTCCTCTACTTTCACTTAGATTTGGGGGTTTTGCCCTGGCACCAACGCCTCCTAGGTACCGGAAGCAGGGTAACGGTCTCAGTTCTCGCTCTCTAACCTTTGCATCCTCCGCCTCTGACCCTTGACCTCCGAACCCCGTGCCTCAAACCAAAAGGTCCTCTCCCTCAGTTCGTTCTGACCGTAGTTCCTCATTTCGTGGTTGTTTCGTCACCTCCTCAGGCTCCGAGCCCTGGAGAGGTCTTCTTCCTAAGCAGGTAAGTCCCACTCCTCCCTGAGCCCCAGACCTCTTTCCTCCGAAGTCCGCACACCAGGAGCCTCTCTGCTCTCCGCCCCTCAGGGCTCTCACCTTAGAGCCGCTTGTCCCGCCGCCGTCCTTGGCCCTGTACTGAGTCCGGGAGAACTCCTCCAGCAGCTCCCCGAGCCCCGGCTCCTGCGGCGACGGGCTGCCCGAA
>NW_022900936.1:71188057-71227368 GCF_012274545.1 Fukomys damarensis | reverse complement strand
TCAGCGAGCTTTGGCCGGGCCCATGGCACCTGCTGCACCGACTTCCACTCTGGAACTTCCCGAGCCGCTGCAGCCACTGCCGCCACCGCCGCCTCCCTCTCTACTTCCGGCCCCGCCTCATCTCGCCGGATGTTTATTGCAGTTTTAGCCAATCGGAGCGCGGGACTGCCCAGTTGGCCACGATTCCCCGCCCATCCCTGATATCCAAGTGGTCTGGGGCGGGGGCTGCAGCGCTCGCAGGTGCCTTCGGCTCCGCCCACAGGGTTTCCCCGGGGATGCCGGGGTGAACCACTGGGGACTCCGCGGGGGGAGACACGGCAGGAAGGAGCCATTAAAGATCCCGGGGGAGGCTGAGCTGGATGAGTTAACCTTGGACATTTGGCCACCCGTGGTAAAGGCAATAGCTAACATTGAAACAGAATGGCAGGAATCGCTTTTCCTCTCTGCCCCCTCACAGCGGTCCTGTGCTTTCATCATTACTCCTACTTCAGTGAGGAAGAAATGGAGTCAGGGAAGCCAAGTGCCTGGCTTGAAATTGTTTGAAAAGCAGCTTAGTCTTTTTCCTTCTTTATTTTTATTTTTGTTGTTTTGTTTTGTTTTTGTTTTTTGAACCGGGATCAAATAGAACCTTGCGCTTGCGAGGCAGGCGGATGAACCACTGAGCTAAATCCCCGGCCATTTCCTTTTTTCTTAATGAAATATGTCAAACGTTCGAAAAAGTGGATGCAAAAGTATAACAGAGCGACCTTGTCTGCATTACTTTTCTTTTCCTTTATTTTCTGAGACAGGATCTTGCTTTGTGATTCAAGTTGACGTTGAATTCACTATGTAGCCCAGGCTGACCTTGAATTTGAGTGCTGAGATTACAGGGGTGCACCACCATTCGGGGGCTACCAACTGCTTTCAACAATAATTAGTGAATGCTGGTCCTTGTGATACAGGAAATAATACCGGAGATGAAATATGAAATAGTATCTCTCCCAACCTGCTAACTGCATGATATACTGAGCTCTTGTTATCTAGAAATCGAAGAATGAGTCCTAGGAACAATGGAAGTTAAGTGTAGGAAGATATTCATTGATATGAAAACTTCTGAGGGGTAGGAGGGGTCTCCAGTGGGTAGCCCAGGACCCCAGTTAATAGAAGAGTTTTATAAGGTGAAACCCACTTGGGTACAACGTAGACCATAGCCATGATCATCCAATAAGGTCACACTTTAGTGGTCCAGTTGGGAAACAAGTCACGTAACAAGTGTGGATGGAAAGAACAAAGATTCTCCTAGGAAGTGGTGGGTCCAGAGGTCTGCAGTTGCCCACCGAGGTGGCTGATGTCTATCTAGACTTCACTAGGCCCTGTGTTTGTTCTTTGAGGAGTATGTAGGTCTGATCATTTTGTATTTATTGTAAAGCCTGATTTTCAGCTGCTGTGTCTCCAGTCACAGCTGTGGTGTGTTTTCCCTTTGTCCTGACCCACTTGAGGACCTAACCCTATCTGACCGCCTATAGTATTTCTATCTAACTCAGCTGTCTATAATAATTGTGCTCAATCAGTTCCTCCCCACCCAGGGAATCTATGAACGCTTAAGTACAGAATTTATTTCTGACCAGTGAGACCACTTAAACTACACACTGAGCACTTAGCCATTAGCGTCCCTAACACAATTAACCATATTTCTTAATGTAGGCCTGAAAGCTAGTCCACTTCCTCACATGGTTCCCAGAGGTAACTGTTTTAGTAAACTTTTAACGAAGTGATATTTTATATATATATGTGATCAGCTCTGGGGAAGCCAGTCCTGCTTTCACACTGGGCCAGCCAGGGTATCCCAGTAGCCCAATAGCCCAATGACTGGTGACAATTTCATCCCAGAGATTTGGGGTGGAGGGTCCTTCTATTTTAGTTTGTATTTTTGTATTTTTTCCCAGTACTGGGAATCAAACTTTTTTTTGGGGGGTGGGTTTTGAGATAGGATCTCATTATATTGCTCAGGCTGGACTTGAACTCACAATGTAGCCCAGGCTCACCTTGAACTTGCTGCACTCCTCCTGCCTCAGCCTCTTGAGTGCTTGGGATCACAGGTGTGTACCACCATGCCCTGCGGACCCTTTTATCTTTTAATCAAATCACAAACCAAGTGAGGCAAAGATAGCTTTCAAATGAATCGGTTTATTGCAAGACACACAAAAGCATACTAAGCAAAAATAAACAAAAGGAATACATGAAAATATAGATAAAATAAATGAAAGAAAATTACTCAAGCACATAGTACTAGTAAGGAACTAAAGACTGTGAGTCTATAGAAGTTGTGGAATAATTTGAGTCCCTTTTTCACTGTATGGGCTTGAGGATCCCTGAGCCTGAAATAAGGAACTTAACCCACCCCTTTAAAATAAATATGCAGGGCTGGAGCTTTAGCTCAGTGGTACTGCCCCTGCCTTGCAAATGCAACATCCTGAGTTTGATCTCTGGGACCAAAAAGAAGTATGCAGGTTCTCTGACTCCTGTCATGGAAAAAGAATGAAAGTAAGAGGCTTGAGGGTTAATTAGAGGTACAGGAAGATACAGGATGCACTCAAGAGCAGAATGCAGGTGTTGTGAGAAATAGGGCACACTACAGTTGGGAACTGGGTATTTATGTTTGGGAGGCAGAAATCTGTGGCATGTGCTAGTCTGTACTCTTGCCCCTAATGAGCCCTTCCTGTGGGAAATGCCCAAAAAGCAGTCCCTTCCGGAGTGGAAGAGAACCACTTGTGAGTAAAAGAGAATGGCCAGACTCCTTTGCTTGTGTTTGCTGTTTTGGAAAAAGGAAAAAAAGTAAAGAAACGGGGCTTGTATTCCGAAACTGCAGTTTTTCTTTAAAAATATAATTTTAAAAATCCAGATTTCCCTGTCTCCTTTCTTTTTTTTTTTTGCAAAACACCAAATCTATATTTACATCCACATATAACAACATAACTTTAAGCTG
Organism: Fukomys damarensis; assembly: GCF_012274545.1. Lineage (NCBI taxonomy): Eukaryota > Metazoa > Chordata > Mammalia > Rodentia > Bathyergidae > Fukomys > Fukomys damarensis. The sequence continues at coordinate 71,224,403 of NW_022900936.1, read as the reverse complement.
AAATATATCATAAATAAAATAAGTAAATATCTACTGTTTGACAAGTAACAAATCAAATAAATGAAATAAATACATAAACAAAAATTCAATGAATTGTACCTCTATTAAATATACTGCTGTCTCAAAGGAAAAAAACATACAAAAGCAGTAGTATTCCAATAGTTAATACTGATGGACAAAAAACATTTTGAAGTAAAAAGAGCTGTTAAATTATTCTTATTCATTCAGAAATGTAGTTGGAAAGGAGATATGAAAGCCCCAAAATTTCAGTGTGACACAAAATTGATTTGTTTTCACATAGATTGGGTGATTAAAAAAAAAAAAAACCTTTAAATTTCAGCCCGCTGTTATCACATTCCACTCTTTTAAAGATTTACATTTGTTCTTTTTGGTATGCCAAGAGTTTGCCTAAGAGTCATAAACAATATGATAGACCAGTGCCAAAGAACCAGGGGCTAGGTCAAATAACCAGCAACTACTTCTCCTCCTCCTCCTCTTTGTCCTCCTCTTTTATTTTTTTTGGTACCAGGGATCAAACTCAGGACCTTGTGCCTGCGAGGCAGGTGCGGTGCGAATGAGCTAAATCACCGACCCATAAACAGCAACTTCTCATCCCCAACAAATTGAAGATGTAGGATCTTGGAATGGACTCAAAACCCGAAAGTCAGCTACACATGTAAGACATTTTTTTTTTTTTTGGTACCAGGGATCAAACTTGGGTCCTTGTGCTTGTGAGGCAGGCAACAGAACCACTGAGCTAAATCCCCTGCCCTGGAAGACATTTTTGAGAAGTAGTCATTTCTGAAGAGTTCTAAATACTAATAATAAAGCTATCTGCCATAAGCAACTTATAAGCATCAACCTTAGGAATTAAACTAAAAAAAATGATAAGACATTTAAGTGAGATGCAACCCCAAATTTCCAGCTCACCAAAGGCAAATCCAGGGGGCAATGAGGTAGGAACTATCTGAAAACCACCCACCTCGACTCCCTGAAGTGATTACAGCAGAAGTAAGAAATCAGATGAATGAGTTCCTAGAAAAAATAAAAGTAGAAATGGTTTCTCAGATAACTACAGTGATGATGAACATAATGAAAGACATGCTTAGTGACTCTAGAGCAGATATAAATTTTAAAAAGAGAGGAGCTGAGGAAAATGATGGAAACCATGAATGCCCAACATAGGAAGGAAATGGAATCCATGAAACAGATTCAAACAGATATCTGGATTAAAGATTACAAAGGGGGCCAGGGATTTAGCCCAGTGGTTCCACTGCCTGCCTCTCAAGCACAAGATCCTCAGTTCAATCCCCATTATACACACACACATACACACACACACACACACACACAATTTATTGCTTCTTAGCCTTTTGGCTAATATCTAGTGTAGTATTTAGATTAAAAATCACATTGAATATATATGCAGCAGAATGAGCCAATATGAGAAAACAATATCAGATATAGAAGACAGGATTGCAGTTACTGATTATGGAAAAAAAAAGCTTTCTTAAAAATAGCAAAGGACCACAAAAAAATCAATTCAACAGTGGCTAGATGATGTGAAGGACAATAGTATAAGGTTGATGAGTCAATGAAAAAACAGGAGCTAGCCTTAAAAAAAGTTCATAGAAGTAATGGCAGAAAATTTCCCAAGTGGGGGGAAGGATTTGACACACAGATAAGTGAGGCTTATAGAACTTCTATTAGCCTCCATAAAAAAAACCTACACTAAGGCATATAATAGTCAAAACTCCAGAAATTTAACAGAACAGAATATTAAAAGCTGTTGCTTAAGACTTGAATAAGCTAAAGTGACTCCATGCTAATAGGCCAGAGACTGTGCTTCTTCATATGATAATTGCTACCTTGGCTAACAGCCTGCCCCAGGGCAAATGGTATGACAGAAGGTGACCAGAGAACATTTGCTGCTTGAGATAAGCAGTGTGTTTGGAATCTTGACCTCTGGTAGTTCTGTGAATGCCCTGACTTTTTGTTTAGAAAAACCTTATAAAGGGCTGGGGATTTAGCTCAGCGGTTTGGTGGCCTACCTCGCAAGTGCAAGGACCCGAGTTCGATCCCCGGTACCAAAAAAAAAAAACAAAAAAACAAAAAAAAACCACCTTATAAAAAGGACCTCAGCCCCTGAGCAGTTGCCTCTCTGAGCTACCTAGCTCCGGGAGTGCTGTCTGGGCAGACTAATAAAGGTCTATTTACCATCTAGCCTTGCGTGTTCTCTCCTGGGTTTCTCGTTTCTCCGCCGAGCTCCTGAAGCCTCGCTGGGTGTTAGGACCCAGCATCGTGGAGGCCTTTTTGGCTGTTCATGCTCTGTGGAGTGGAAGTGAGACTTTAAGTCTTACATATTGGAGGCCCCAGCAAGATGCCCAAGTGGGAACTATAAATCCGGCAGAGTGGGATCCAGCAGGAGAGTCTCAGACCTTTGAATGCCTCCAGAGGTAAGCTTTGAACCAGTTGAAGCTGTCTGTTTGTCAGGATCGAGGTGGCTCGGAAAGACTCCCCTGACCCTGGCCCTGATGAGGACTCCGGGGAGAATCAAAGCTGTTTTCTGTGGCACCTGTTTGTCTTGTCAGTGTCTTGTCTGTTGTGTGTTAACTTTGTGTTTTCCTTGAAACAGGGATGGGAGGATCTGGCTCCAAGAACACCCTGCTGGATTGCTTTCTCACTAATTTTAGAATTGGCTTTTAACCCTGAGCAGGAGGATGATTACAGGGTTAAATTCTCTCGTGAAAAAGCTTCGCTCCTTGTGTCAATTGGAATGGCTAACCAAGGGATCCTTTGAGCCAGGCCTCTGTCGGGCTGTATGGGAAAAAGTCACTGGGTACTCCAGCCACCCCAACCAATTTCCTTATATAAATATTTGGGTCCAGGTTTATGAAGAACATCCAGCTGTACTGGCCAAGAAGGAAAGGGATAACTGACATGGCCCGTGTTGGGCCTCGACCCGACTCCCACCAGAGAGAGCGACTGTCAGCCTCCTCCGAAGGGAAGAGGCATGCCCCCAGGGTTTCCTGGGTTCTCTTTCTAGGATGCAGAGGCCAGCTCACGGGTAGCAGAACAAAAAGAAAGAAAATGAATAAAATCATCTGTCTAAATGGTGAGATCCCCTGGGTTGCTGCCTAGTTTGTCTTTGAAAGGGGACCTATGGAGGGAATATGTTAACTTCTTCTGTGACTATGTGTGTGAGGGAGACTTGGTTAAGAGAGTGAGTAAAACGAGCTACGAAAGCCATGGGTAACCTCTTCTGTGCACCAAAACAAAGGGAAGAGGTGCTTGTGCTCAAAGAGCCCTCCCATTGAATAAATGAGGTCATTTTCTGGAACAGCACCTCACACTTTGTCTTGCATCACCAGATGAGGGAATATCTAATGGTTATGGGGAATGCTAACTCTAAACCAACTGTTCTTAAGTGCATAATTCAAAATTTTGATAAAGATTTTGTGGGGGACTATAAGATAAAACTGCAACCAAAGATGCTTAAAAATTGTGAGTTATCATGGTCTCAGCTAAACCAGACTTGGCCCCCACAAAAAACTCTTAGACAAAATAAAAGTTATCTGCCTTTGTTTTGTTTACCTGAGACTGACAACTTGGAGCCTTGTGTGCTGCTCTAGGAGCTACTCAAGCTTCTACTCAGTGGTAATCAGCTGCTAGTGAAAACTAGTTTTGGTCTTAAAACACCTGCTTGCATAAATCTGCTGTTTTCTCATGGTGAACTTGCCTCTCTCAGAAAATGTGACATCGTTGCAGGCAAATCCCGGTGTTTCCCCTTTGAAGGAGGTCCAGCTGCCTCCCTTCCCCTTATGCTGCTTAGAGATAAAAGGTATGGAGGAGGTAGGGGCAGAACAAGATTGTTTAGCTTTACTGCACTGGAGGGTGCAGATGGGAAAACATGATGAAATTCGAATAAAAGATGAAATAGGGCTTGCACTCAGATTAAAAAGAACTAAAATTAAAAAATAAATCTCTAGTGCTCGCTTTGGCAGCACATATACTAAAAAATAAATCTCTAATAGATTAAAATCAGGTTAAAAAAAAACAACTGCAAGCCAGAGAAACTGCAATTGTGTTTTACCAGACATCAAGAGATTTTTACAAAGAAAAAAAAGTTAGAAATTCTAACTATTTGATAAATGTATCTTTGTTTCAACTTGAATTAAATTTAATTGGTGTGCTTAAAACCCTTCTTGTGCATTACAAATTCTTGAATTTCGATTATAGTGTTAACTTGCTCTTTTATACTTTGTTGATAAGAACTCAAGGTTAATACTGTTCTATGGGTAGCCAATCAAATTTTAAGATATAACAATCTGAAAAGAAAAAAAGAACGCTTTAAGATTTTAACAGCTGAAGTTTGTTATAGAAAATTCATAATAAATGAGACAGAGAAAGATATTTAAAAAACTACGGAAAAAAGAGATATACTTTTGATATGAAAGGATTTTGTATGTATGCCTTGTTAGAAAGATATAAAGAAAGATATACAAGACCAGAAGGCTTAAGTATGTAGAAAAGGTATGTGAAAATGATTTAACAAGAAAATATGTATGTTTGCTTGTTGGTTTCAAGTTTGCTACAGAAGGTTTACTTTTATAGTAACAGAGCTTTCATTCCTTTTGATTTTAGTTCTATGAGGTCTGTTAATTGATCTGCAAAAGTTTTGACTAGTGTTAACTAAAAGAGGTTCTAGGGCTGGAGATTTATTTAGCTCAATGGTGCTGCCACCTGCCTTATAATTCAATTGGCCAAATACATTTGAGCATATTATAGTTTCACAAATTGTCTTACAAGTTTGTGTCTATACAATTGTTTGAAAAGTATTTGTCCAATTATATTTGATTGAAATGACAGCAAGGATATAATAATTTGTTAATTCCTATAACCTGGTTTTATAAGTTAAAATTTTGTCAAGATAATTAAGTATAAACTCAGGTCTAGATAGACGCCTGCTAATACTAAAAAGGACAGCTACTGAAAAAAAAATTTATTCTGGTCTTTATTCACTAATGCCTTCTGAAAAGATATACCCCCAGTAAACATGGCCAAATATGTTGTTATAGAATGTTTACATTGGTTATCATCAAAGGGTTAAATTCTAAATATGTTATTGTGATATGTTTATAGTGTTCATTTTCAAAATGAGATTTCTGTAGAAAAAATTATTAAGAGGTTCTATAAAAATGTTTTTGATACCTAATTAGATTAAAGGTTATGAAGTTTCATACATAAAATTATGATTATTGTTAATTTTTGGATGTACTAAATAAAAAACAGGATATTGAGAGAGTAGTAATGCTGCTTCAAGAGGCAAGATATAAAGTTTATGCTGCTTTGGAGCCGGGGATTTAGCTCAGTGGTTCTGCCATCTGCCTTGCAAACGCAAGTACCTGAGTTCCATCCTCAGTACCAAAAAAAAAAAAAAAAAAGTTTATGCTGCTTAGAGATAAAGGGACTTAAAACAGATAAAAAATTTTTGAGATAAAAGGTTTTTACAGGATCTAGATTCTCTATATGTATAAATCTTTAAAGGGCCCAGAAAGACAGTGATTATTATAGAGTAAAGAGCAACAGTCAGCATTTAAACAGCTAAAACTAACTCTTTCTGCTGCCCCCCTGTATCAGGGATCCTAAATGTGACCCAGCCTTTTAGTTTGTACCTGACTAAAAGAAATCATACTGCTTTAGGGGTGCTTCTTGAAGGAATAGGCCCGTAGAATTAGCCAGTGATATATTTAAGAGTTTAGATCCAGCTGTAAAGAGATAGTTCCTTTGTTTATAAAGCCCTGGCAGCTGCAGTAATGCTAATTGAAAAAGTTGACCAGATAACATTAGGAAAAAGTAAATTATTCAGTTTTCCCATGCCTTTTAGAACTATTGAATAACAGGACATTGATGGCTCTCAAATAATAGAGTCACATAATATCAGGCCCTCATCTGTGAAAATCCCCCCTTATATTTTGCTCCAGTTAAAACCTTAAAACCTGCTACTTTTTGCCCTCGGAACCTGGCCCCCTGACCACGACTGCCTTAGGGTCACTGACGAATTGTTCTCCAGTCATCTAGATCTGCAGATAGACCCACTGACTAAAGCTGATTTCATCCTATTCAAGGATGAGAGCAGCTTCATGGAAAATGGGGTACACTATGCTGGCTATGCAGAGATGACTCAAGATGAAGCAGTCCAAGCAGGACCCCTCCCCACTGGATGGTCAGCTCAATGAGCGGAACTATGGGCACTCATACAGGCTCTCTGATGGGCAAAAGAAAAGAGGGTAATGTTTATACAGATTCCTGGTTGCCACTTGATATATCTATGGCAGTCTATAAAAATGTTGGCTTCTCACAGCAGAGGACAAACTTATTAAAATTAAACAGGATATAATATAGTTATTTGAGGCAATGTGGAAATCTGACAAAATAGCTATAATAATTCAAAAAAAAAAAAAAAGATGCAATAGCATATGGCAATGCTAAGGTAGATAAGCCAAAAGGGCAACTAAACAGAATTCCAGGGATTCGGTCTGACTCTTGGAGGCCAAGAGACAACACACTCAAAGCCCTGCCTCACCACACTGGAAGCTAGTGAGTCTACGCACAGCTGAAGAATGAGAACTACAATCTAGATATAGACTCTTATATTGTGTCAAACTGTTATGAGTTATTATGCTTCTAAATTAAGAGTTTATGAACCTACAGATGATAAAAATATGAAAACTTTTTGTGCTCTGGGAATCTTAATCCCCAACTTAGCTGTCTAAGAGATGCCTTTACAAATTGCTATGACCCCTTAGCTAAAAATTTAAGTAAAACAATGAATCAAGGATTTGATTCTACCTAAAATCAGTGGGGATTGTAAGACTTGAATAAGCTAAAGTGACTCCATGCTAATAGGCCAGACTGTGCTTCTTCATATGCTAATTGCTACCTTGGTTAACAGCCCACCCAGGGGCAAATGTTATGACAAAAGGTGACCGTAGAACATTTCCTTCATAAGATAAGCAATGTATTTGCAGTCTTGTTCTGTGAATTCCCTGACTCTTTGTTTAGAAAAACCTTATAAAAAGTACCTCAGCCCCTGAGCAGTTGCCTCTCTGAGCTACTGGGCTCTGGGGGTACCGTCTGGCCAGACTAATAAAGGTCTATTTACCATCTAGCCTGGTGTGTTCCCTCCTGGGTTTCTTGTTTCTCCATTGAGCTCCCGGAGCCTCACTGGGTGTTAGGACCCAGCATCGTGGAGGCCTTTTTGGCTGTTCATGCTCTGTGGAGTGGAAGTGAGACTTTAAGTCTTACAGAAATCAGTGTGGAGATTTCTCAAAGAACTAAAACTAGAGGTTCCATTTGACTCAGCTATAACTCTCTTTGGTATCTTCCCAAAAGAATTTAGAACATCATACCACAGCAATATATGCACACCCATGTTTTACAGCAGCAGTGTGTAACAGCTAGATCTTAAAAATAGCCCAAATGTTCATCAACTGACAAATGGATAAAGAAGATGTGTTTTTTTATACAATGGAGTACCGCTCTGCCATAAAGAAGGATGAGCTTCAGACATATATAGCTAAACGGATGGATCTTGAGACCATACTCTTTTGTTTTGTTTTTTGAGACAGGGTCTCACTATGTAGTGCAGACTGCTCTGGAATTCACTGCATAGCCCAGACTGGTCTGGAACTCCCAGAGATCCTCCTGTCTTAGCCTCCTCAGTGCTGGGATTACAGGCATGCACCACTACACCCAGGTGAGACCTTACTCTTAAGTGAAATAAACCGGACACATGTGTTTAAATACTGAATTCTCTGGTGTGAGAAGCTGAATATGGAAATAAGGGCTTAAATGTATAATGGATGTTGGGAAATGGGAAGAAAATATTCCAGTGGAAAGGGAACAAGGGAGGAGAGAGGGAGAAAGGAAGGAAAGGACAAGAAAAAAATGAAAATAGAAGGAAAAAATGGAAACAAAGCTTCTGTACATAGGGAGGAAGGGGCTTGAGGGAAGGAATGGGGAAAAAACGGGGAGAGGTATTGTGTACAGGTGCAAATTTCCTATGATGTGTGTTATTATATAGGCCTAAAATATATCAATAGATGTGCTTTTTTTCTCTCTCTCTCTCTCTCTTTTGGGATCGAACTTGGGTCTTTGTGCTTGAGAGGCAGGTGGTGGCACCACTGAGCTAAATCCCAGGCTCTTGTGCTATTTTTAAAAGAGATGTGGTAGATTGTGTCACCCCAGAAAATGCCCTTCAGGTCCCCTTCCCCAGGCAGGTGCTGAGGCTCTGTCACTAGCTGTGTATAAATGGTGTCATACAAAGTGAGCCTTTCTTGTCTTCTGTGTCTGGCTTCTCATAGCAGAGTTAATTTTGGTTCTGATTTGCATATCCCTGATTAATGAAGCTGATCACCCTCTTCACGCTTCATTCTGATTGAATACACCCTGGGGTAGTGATCACTGGTGTCTTGGGCCCAGACTTCTCCTGGGCTGCAGGAATCTCCTCCAGCAGGGCAGCTGGTGTGCAGCTGTCCAGAGGGAGACCACACCCACCTCTGTGCTCAGCTCCCTGATGCTCAGGCTGCCTCTCACTCTGCTGAAGTGCATTCTGGAAATCAGAAGTAGTTTGTTTGATTGTGCTCCCTGCAGGGACCACTCTCTGTCAACAGGAAGACAGCTTTGATGGCTGGGACTTGTCAATGGTAGAGCGCTGGCCTAGCATGATCATCCCAGGATTTCATCCTAGCACCACAAAACAAATACAGTAATACCCGTGGGAAAAAAACCCTTTGTCTACCCTGGCGTCTAAAAGCTGCTGTCTAGTGGAGTGACTGTAGATCAGTGGTGGAGAGTGCTTAGCGTGTGAGCAGCCCTGAGTTCAATCCCCAGCACCAAAAGAAAACCAGTGATATGTTCCTATACTTTTCTTCTGGAAAGTTTTAGTGTAATTTCATTGATAGTGAGTCAATAATAAATTCCCTGGAATATTTTTCTTTTTTTTACCTAAGGTGGTTTATTTATTTATTTATTTTGTGGTACTGGAGACTGAAATTAGGGCACACTAAACTATATTCCCAGACCTTTCTTTTTATTTCTTATTTTCTCTCTCTCTCTCTCTCTCTCTCTCTCTCTTTCTCTCTCTTGACAGGATCTTGCTCTGGCTTGGAACTTGCTGTGTACCTCAGGCTAGTCTCAAACTCAAGACCTTCCTGCCTCAGCCTCCCAAATGCTGGGATTATAGGTATGTGGCACCATTCAGAGCTTTACTTATTTTGAGACAGGGTTTCATCAAATTGCCCAGGCATGTTTGGGATTTCTGATGCTCCAGCTCCAGCCTTCCCAGTAGCTGGGATTACAAGCATGTCTCTCAAGATTTCTTTTTAATTTTTATTTTTTGAGACAGTGCCTTGCTAAATCATTAAGTTGCCTAAACTAAGCTATCCTCCTGTCTCAGCTTTCCAGAGTGCTGGGATGACAGGTGTTTGCCATCATGCCTGGCTAAGTTTTTTTGTTTTATTTTTTGGGTTTCTTGAGATAGGATGTAGTATAGGTTGCCCTGGAAACTTCTATGTAGCCCAGACCAACATTTTTAAAAATTGATTTTTGTAGCTGGGCATGGTGGCATCTGCCTGTAATCCCAGCATTCTTAGAGACTGAGGCAGGAGGACTGAAATGAAAGTTAGAGCCCAGCCTGGGAAAGTTAGCAAGTGGTTTCGATTTAACATTCTATCCCTGGGTTCAATCCCCAGTAACCCTTCCCCCTGAAAAAAGTTGATCTTTGTATTTAGCATGAAATAGGAGTAAAAGGTGACTTGTTTTCATTAAAAAAAATTTTTTTTTGCTTGTCTTGCAAGTGCAAGGTCCTGAGTGCAATCCCTGGTAAATAACAAAACAACAACAGCAACAAAAACTGAGGTGACGTCAATTTAATTGCAATAGTAGAGGGAAGAGAGGAAAGAAGATAGAGGCAGATCAGTTAATAGCTACTGACAACAACAGCAAAAGTTCATTCCTTCACCTCCCTGAGTGGACTCGACCACTAACCTCACCCAGGACCCCCCACATCCCACGACACCCACCCTGACCCATCTCCAGCCAGAGGCACAGCGACTTTTCATTTGGAGAGTTTTAGTGTAATTTCATTTATAGTGAGGTCTACAATAATTTATCTGGAATCTTTTTCTATTTTACCCAAGGTGGTTTATTCATTTTTTGTGGTCCTGGGGGCTGAAATTGGCACACTAAACTATATTCCCAGCCCTTTCTTTTTATTTCTTAATCTATCTATCTATCTATCCATCTATCTTGGCTGCCCCCACTGTTACCGGGCTCCCTGCTTTCCCCAGCCTGTGCTGGAGCGGGGTCTGCCTTCCTCCCCAAGACTGTGCTATAAAGAACACATTCTGTTCTGGTCTGGTGGACATTTTCCAACTGTTCTCACACCTTTCTGCTAAAAGCTGAGAGCTTGTCCCAGGGTCCAGTCCTCCTTCTGGTTAGAATCTGTAGGGCTCTACACTTTTGTGTGTGTGTGTGTGTGTGTGTGTGTGTGTGTGTGTGTGTGGTACTGGGGATTGAACTTGGGACCTGGCATTTATGATGCAGGCAGTGGCACTACTGAGCTAAATCCCTGGTATCCACACATTCTTTTGTCCTGGGATGCTGCCATCTCCAGAGCTTTGGTTTAACCATCATTTTCTTTCCCTAATTTCCTATTGACCACTTAAATGGCCACTTTACTAGCTGAGTTTCCACCCTGCTCTTTTATCTTTTTTTTTCCTCCAGTGCTGGGGGTCAAATTTAGGGCCTTTGTGCATGCTAGGCAAGCACTGTACACTGAGCCACAAATCCAGCCCATTATTATTATTATTATTGTTGTTGTTGTTGTTGTTGTTGTTGTTAAGTATTATTATTATTATCATTGGGATATGCTCTTGCTAAGTTGCTCAGACTGGACTTAAAGTAGAGATCTTCCTGCCTCAGCCTCCTCTGTGGCATTTTAGGCCTGTGCCAACAATCCCAGCTCAAGTTTTATTTATCCTTGAGGACAAGATGCCTATAGCTGGGTCCCTCTTCAGGTGAGCTGGCCAAAACTGGTGGATCTAAGTCTTGTTGCCAGCACCTCACATCATTAGTCTCTTTTGCTAAGTGATGGCCCAGCACCCAACAGGCTGCCATGATGGTGACGAGTGAAGAGAACCAGGCAGGAGTGCAAGGTGGCACCTGAGTTCCCATGGTCTCTGTCCCTGTCCCCCAGGAAGGACACGAGTATACCTCCCTTTACTGGCTCACCCACCCCTCTTCCTCTCATCCTGTATAGAGGACCCAGGATAGTGGCACAAGCCAAGAATCCCAGCACTCAGAAGGCAGAGTCAGGAGGATTGCACAATGGAGGCCAACCTGGTCAAGTTAGTGAAATCGTGTCCTAAAAATCAAACAGAACAAATGACAGACCAAAGCTCCTTAACACACTGCCCCACTTTGTCCAAGAGAGCCCCTTCGAGTCGTGCCTCGCTCTGAAGTCTTTCTTGCTCTCTGGTCTGACCTAGTGCTGTAGGTTCATGTTGCTTGTCCTTCTCCAGACCTGAAACCCGCCTTCTGCATGGAGCCGACCCTTGTCTTTGGAGCAGGCAGTGTGATGTAAAGGACACAGCTCTGCACTGGCGTCTTCATGGCAGTGGGGGAAAACTCGAGTCTAGGTCTTTTCAGGGCAGAGACCTAAGAAATCTGTTCTTACTTTGTGTGATGTGTGTGTACGTGAGCATTTGAGACAAGGTCATGCTATCTTGCCCAGGCTGGCCTCCAACTCCATCCTCCTGCCTAAGCCTCCTGAGTGCTGGGATTACAGATATATGCCACTACACCCAGCCTGGTTTTGTTTTTGAAAGAGAAAATAATATCATGGGTTTGAACTGTTAAATAACAATTCTAGGAGGCCATTGTGTTAGACACAGAACATTAAGGATCAAGATGGAGTCCCTTGTGCCACAGTTACATGGCTCCAGGCTCAAACTCCACTGCGCAGATCCTTCCAGAAAAACCGGCACTAGAGAGGCAGCAGCCAGTTGCCCAGAGAGGCCTGTTTCAGCTGCTAGAAGGACATTCCTTCTTCCCTTAATCCTTCAACAGACAGATTCGACTGACTGGATACTAGCCAAGCAGTAATTTTTCTATTGTTCTGCCCTGCTTTGCAAGCACTGCAACTTTGAAGTGACCAATCTGCCTGCTCTTTTGTTACAGCTTTCTCTGGCTCTTCTGTCTATGAAACCAATCTCCTCTGGCTCATTGGAACGCTCGATTCTATTTATTTATTTATAAATAGCCACCATACCCAACTCACTCAATTCTATTTTATAGAGTAAAATATTGCCTGATTCTGGGCAAACCAGGATCTTTAAATTGTTGTAGTTTCTCCTTTAATAATATAGTACTGATGCTTTATTTTTATTTATTTATTTATTTTTGATACCGGGATTGAACTCAGGACCTTGTGCTTGCCAGACAGGTGCGGTGCCACTGAGCCAAATCCCTGGCCCACACTAGTGCTTTAAATGCAAGATATAGGCTGGGGATTTAGCTCAGTAGTTTCACTGCCTGACTCGAAAGTGCAAGGTCCTGAGTTTGATCTCCAGTACCAAAAAATAAATTCAAGATACATGTGTGTGTGTGTGTGTGTGTGTGTGCTTTCTTTCTTTCTTTTTAGTTTTTGAGATAGAGTCTCGCTATGTAGTCTAGGCTGTCCTTGAACTCACTATGGGGCGCAGGCTGGCCTTGAACTTGTGGCCCTCCTGCGTTGGCCTCCAGGGGGCTGGGATTATAGGCATGCACCACCATGCCTGCTGCCCAATGGTAATTGATCGCACAGTAAAGATTCTTATCTTTTCTGCTTTCTTCCTCTTCCTTGTATCCCTCCTCCTTTTTGTTTTTGTTTTTTGATTTTTTTTGGACAGTACTAAGGATTAAACCCAGAGCCTTCTCACTGAGCTACATCCTTGACCCCCTTTTAATGTTTATTTTGAGACAAAGTCTTACTAAATTGTCCAGGCTGGGCTCTAATTTGGGATCCTCCTACCTCAGCCTCCCAGAGTGCTGGGATTACAGGTGTGCACCACCATGCCTAGCTTCTACCTTCATTTTTTTTCCAGTACCAGGAATCGAACTCAGGACCTAGTACTTGAGAGGCAGGTGTGTGTGCTGCCAAGGAGCTAAATCCCTGGCCCCTGCCTTCATTTTTATATCTGTCTCTTTTATTCCCTAAAAACTTTGGGTCAGATTCTGCTCAGCTGCATGCGTAGGTCCAGCAGGATAGTCTGTCAAAACTATGGGAAGACAGAGTTCATTAGCCCTGTGTTACCTAATTTACCTCTTCCCCTTCAGGCCTGGGAACACCAGAGCAGGGATTGCTAAGGCATTTTCAAGACCTGCAGGGACACTCACTCAACAGTTTTCATGATACCCTGTTCCACACTTCCGGCAGTGGTGCCCAGAGGTGCCTGTCATGGCCATAACCCTACAGCCTTCTAGGGTTCCAGAACAGGGACTCTAGCAGATCTGCCAGCCCATAAGCCAGTGGAGGGCACCCTGACAAGAACAGTCATCTGGGTGCCCAGAAGTCCCTGTTCTGACACAAGTCAAGCAGCCCTTGGCTCAGCCAGGACCCCAGGGTGCAAACCCCAAGCCTGCCTTTGCCCCTCCTGCTTCCACTGGGAAGGAGGTCTTGGTGTCTCCATCCCAGTGTGACCACTAGGGTTAAGCTCCTCCTCCCTTCACCCCTGCTGTCTCTTTGGTGTTTTGGGACAGTGGCTGAGTCTGCTGTGCTGGGGAATCCCCACCTCCCACCCCCAGCCAGGCCTTTTATCCTAAAACTTCTGTAATATATTCACAAAGCTTTTTGGTTTGCGTTTCATTTTGTTTTAGTTTTTTTTTCTTCTCAGTACTGGGGATCAAACTCAGGCCTTTGCACTTTTGAGTCAGGCACAGTGCCACTGAGCTAAATCCCTGGCTTTAGTTTTGGTTTATTTGAGACACAGTCTTGCTATGTACTTCAGGCTGGCCTTGGACTTCTGATCCTCCTGCCTCAGCCTCCTGAGTAGCTGGATAATACACTTAAGCAGCCACACCTGGCACAGTTTTGTATTTCTAAATTTCCAGGTTCTGCTGCTGATCCAAGGACTTAACCAGTGTCGTGCCTACCTGAGCAAGTTAGATTTCTGCCCTCCTCTGACTGTGCTTATCTGCAAACTTAGATCTGAGATGGTTGCCCAAGTGACCCACAGATGACCTCCAACTTTGTCATAACCCCATTTCTATACCAAGTGACACCTCCACCAGCCAGGTTGGCCCAAACTCCAACGTATCAAAGGAATAAACAGACGGTGCTGGGCTCCACGAATTCCCTGCCTCTCCCAGAAGTGGAAATGTCTGTGCCTTTCCTCTGCAATCCTATCCATGCTCCTCTCTCTCCAGCCTCTGACCCTGAGCACATGGAGGAAGCCGCTCTGTGAGCTGGGCTCCCAGTCTCCCTCATGTAGCCCCCAAAAAAGCTTAAGCCATTGATGCTCAGATTCAGCCCCATTATCGGGGTCAGGAAAGGACTCTCCTGTTGCTCCCCCTGAGTGGGACAACAGGACTCCACTCTGAAAATCATCCTTCCGGAGCCCATGCTCCTCATTCCAGCACTCAGGAGGTTGAAGCAAGGGGATTGCAGAGAATTAGTTTAAGGCTTGCCTTAAACCCTTTGTTAAGACCCTGTCTTAACAAAAAGGCCATTTCAGCATGGCCCACAAGGCTCAGGCTCCCTTAGTGTTGGGCTCAGCCAGGCTGCCAGGTGCAGTGGTCTTGAGAGAGAACACTTTTATAAATAATTAAAACCCATGAAGTGTCATAATATAGAATAGCTTCTGCTGCCCCTGACCGTCGTCTGTTTAGCTCAGAACTTACAAGACACTGGAGGCACTAATTTCTGGATGAGGCATTTGGTCTCGCCCTGAGATAACAGGGCACATCAAGGACTTGAGCTCCGGAGAGACTGAAGCCACCTGATCGTAAAAGTGTCACGATAAAGAGGACCATTGCCAACATTCGCTTCCCTGACCCTAAGCACCCCCTTCCTATGGGTGAGAATAGATAACTAGGCGAATCTTAAAGGTAAACTCCCCATCTGCAAAGAACTGTTACCTCTGGGTTGAAAAGATTAACTATCCCGTGACTGTGATTTGAACTGTGAGAATGAAATGTAACCACCCAAATGAAGTCAAGGGTGTGAAACTCTATAAAAGGCGGAGTTGAAACCCAGTGAGTAGTCAATCCAGGCATGGCTTATGTGCAATCGACCCTTATCGATGAATAAATTTGTTATTTTACTTCCATTCTGCTGCCTCTCTGTGTGTCACTTACGGCTTCCTTCTGTAATGGTCTCTGCTCCAGGGTTGGTGTGAGGGAGGCGATAAGGCCACTGAGATGTTTGGCAGAGAGCCTGCCGCCATACACCGAACAGCTGCAGAAATCGCCAACAATGGAGTCGCCAGAGTTGCATTTACAATATGTGGGGGACTGTCATGTGGTAGCTCATTGACTCCTCAGTTTGCCCAATTCCATTTCGCACTTGGGGAAACTGAGATACCAGGAGGTGCGGTAAGGGTCCCTGTGGCTGGGGCAGAGCACACTTGGTCGCCCCCAGCCCACCCTTTTACCTGGTGCCATGCTGCCGTGGTGCTTGAGGTAATGGGGTGGGGTCCTCGGCCCATCTGTTCTTGAAGCCTTGGGTATCTGCTCTGATAAGTCTTGTGTCAAGGCTAGAGAGCAGGGAGCAGCGTGACCCTGTCCCTCCTCCCAGTGGGGTGATTTAAGAAACTAGCATTGAGCCAGGCATGGTAGCACACATACGCAGTTCCAGCCCTCTGGGAGGCTGAAGCAGGCAGATTTTTAACATGTGACTCAAGCCTGGGCAACTTAGTGACTTAACGAGTGTTACTTGTTCTCAAGTTAGTTACTTTGTTCTCATTGCTAAGACAAAATACCCGACACCCAAAGTTAAAGGGGGAAAAGTTTTTAGCTCACAGTTTGTAGGGGTTTTAGTCCATAGTTGGCTGGCTCCAAGGCAGAGAGGCATCACAGAGAAGAAATAGCTCACTGCACACAGAGGACAGCAAAACAAGTGGGGGTGGCACAAGCCTTCTTTTTTGTCACTTATGTTGTATCCGAGCTACTGGGATTAGGACAGTACCAAACTAATCAGTGGACAGGTTTAGTAGTCACACATCCTTAATTCCAGCATCACACACTCTAGATCCACTCACCTCTGAAAAGCCACCTATGACCGTATGAGACTTCGGGGGGACATCAAGATACAAGCTGTAAAAACAAGACCCTATCTTAAATTGGAAAAAACGCCTGGGGATACAGCTTGGTGGAAAGGCCCTGGTTCAGTACCCAGTACCAAACAAAACAAGCAAACAAACTCTCTAGTTTTCAGGAGAGATTTGATGAACAAAGAATCATTTCTTTCTGAAACTGCGTGGTGGGGAGGTATAGCTTAGTGGTTCAGTGCTTGCTTGGCAAGCTCGAGGCCCTGAGTTGGATTCCTCGTACAAAAAAAAAAAAAAAAGAATGAAATTTGGGTATTGTGGGAACTCATCGGAGAGACTGCTTTCAGGGCAGATTCCTGGTCCCCACCCAGGCTCACCAATCAGAGCCCAGGTGCCGGGATCTGAGAGCCTCGTGTTCCCCTGGCTTCTGGTGCACTCTGAGGCTGGAGAATTGTTGCTGATCAATGCCCTACTGGAAAACATCTCAGTCAGTGAGTACTCATGGCTAAAGAAACAGGAAGAGAGAAAACAGGCAAGGCAAGGTTCTTGGGTCCCCCAGGCACAAGCCCATGTCAGACAAATCCACACGATTCTCAATTATTTGTGTTTAGGTAGTGTGTGAGTCTGCTTTCCGCTCCTGTGAAATGACAATGACAAAAACAACCACACGGATGTATGGAGTTGAAGACAGGCTCACGCTTTGGAGGGTTCAGTCCATGACTGTGGCCTGCTGCTTGTGGGCTGGGAAGTGCCTGAGCGGAAGGGAGATGGAAAGAGCCCTCAGGAATGGCCAGAAGCAAAAAGGAGAAGAGCCTGGTCTGCACATTGAGTTTAAGGTCAGCCCAAACACACAGCGACATGTGTTTTTGTTGGGGAACTTTTCAAACCCAGTTGGATGGGCTGGGGATTTAGCTCAGTGTTGCCGCACCTGCCTCACAAGTGTAAGGTCCTGAGTTTGATCCCCGGTACGGGGTTGAGTGGGGAAGGCTGAGGAAAACAATGGTTGATAGGTTTTCAACTTTATTTCTTCTATAACGATGTTTTTTGTTTATTTGATTTTTTTTTCTTTTTTCTAGCCCAGGGATCAAACTGAGGACCTTGCACTTGTGAGACAGGTGCGGTATCACTGAGCTACTTCCCTGGCTATTTGTTTGTTGTACTAGAATTGACTTCAGGAGTCATTTACCATTGAGCTAAGTCCTCAGTCCTTTCAAAATTTTTTGATTTTGAGACAGTCTCACTAAATTGCCCAGGCTGGCCTCGAACTTGCAGTCTTCTTGCTTCAGCCTCCCAGAGTGCTGCCTGCCCTTTTTTCTTTGCTTTCTGGTGGTACAAAGGTTGAACCAGGATCTTTGCACTAAACTGCATCACCAGATCTTTCTTTTTTCTTCTTTTTTTTTTGAGACAGTCTTGCTATATAGTTCAGACTGGCCTTGAACTTGTAGCAGTCCTCCTGCCTTAGCCTCCTGAGTGCTGGGACTATAGGCATGTGCCACTATCCCTAGCTCATCACCAGCACTTTAAAGCAATTTTTTAAAAAACTTAGAGACAAGTTCTTATTAAATTGCTAAATTCCCAGGCTGGGTTCAACCTTGTGATTTTGCCTCAGCCTCCCAGAATGTGCCACACCACCAGGTACTCCTTTTCTTTATAAATTTTTTTGTAGTACTGGGGATAGAACCCACAGATATTCTATGACTGAGCTACATCCCTGGCCCTTTTTATTTTTATTTTAAAAATTTTGATACAAGGTCTCTCTAAATTGCCCAGATGGGACTCAAATTTGTGATCCTCCTGCCTCAGCCTCCCAAGTGCTAAGATTACAGGCATGTGCCACTACTCCTAGGTTTTAACTGAAGTATTTTGAAGAATGATTTATGCATGTATAATTTCATGCATTCATAATCAGTATACACTTTTAACTAATAAATCATGGTTATAAATGCTAACATGATTCGAATTCCGCTTCCAAAAGCTAAGTCTAATGGTTTATTAATTTATTTGATAAACATATACAAGGGCTCGGAATTTATCTAGGCAGCACTGTGTCTGCCTCACAAGCGCAAGGTCTGGAGTTCGATTTTAATTTAAAAATTAAGAGGAAAAATAGAATTTAAAAAAACAGAATAAAGAAAAAAGCATTTACAAGCTCCTGCCATAGGCGTCCTGCTTGGCTGTGCCGATATAAACAAGCAAGGGGAAAAGCCCATTTGTATGGTGTTGGAGAGGACTCTGTCATGAGCAAGACCGACAAAGGGAGGATCCAGGATGACGACGTGACAGTGACCACCAGGGGGTGCTCCTCAGTCTGGATGAGGAGGAGGCAAAAAGGCCCAGGATTTTTTTGTTTTTGGAGCCGAGGATCAGGCAGAGTCGGGGTGCGCTGAGCACACCCAGACCCCTGAGCCGCGGCACCGCCCAGGGCGCGGGGTGGGAAGAGGAGTCTGGGACACGGTGCCACTCTGGCTCCACCGCTCAGCATCCGTGCGGGCTGGAGCGAGCTGCGTGATCCTGCTGAGCTAAATCCCCGGCCTCCAGTTTTAATATTCACTAGAAATGTACGCTAAATGTAAAAACATTCAATTTAAATGATTATTCATGGGCCAGGGGGTGGTGGCACACGCTTATAATCCCAGCACTTGGAGGGCTGAAGGAGGATCACAGGGTTCAAAGCCAGCCTTGGCTACTAGTGAGGTCAAGGCCAGCCCAAACTACAGGGTGAGACCCTGTGTCAAAGAAAAGAAAAGAAAAACAAAAGATTATACGTACATATTTCCCCTAATTTTCTTCTAAAATATAGACATTTATTAAAATTATGAGGAAAAGGGCCAGGGATTTAGCTTAGTGGTTCTGCCACCTGCCTGGCAAGCACAAGACCTGAGTTTGATCCCCAGTACCAAAAAAAAAAAAAAAAAAAAAAAAAAAAAAGGAAAAATAGAATTATAACAATGAACATCAGATTTCAAACTCAAAATTACTTAAGTAAATCTTAAATTATTTTTCAAAAAAATTTTTTTGTTTGGTTTTGATTTTTGTGAGAGTCTTTCTATGTAGTTCAGGCTGGCCTTGAACTCACTATTCAGCACAGGCTGGCCTTGAATTTGTGGTGATCCTCCTGCTTCAGCCTCCCGAGTGCTGGGATTACAGGTGTGCTCCATCACACCTGGCTCAAAAATGTAACTAAATATCATTTAGCATTTCTGGACAAGCAAAGTCATTTTCAACTCCAG
Organism: Fukomys damarensis; assembly: GCF_012274545.1. Taxonomy (NCBI): domain Eukaryota; kingdom Metazoa; phylum Chordata; class Mammalia; order Rodentia; family Bathyergidae; genus Fukomys; species Fukomys damarensis. The sequence continues at coordinate 71,204,863 of NW_022900936.1, read as the reverse complement.
TCACAAGCCAGTGACCATCCAGCTGTCAAAGTAGAGAGCTCAAGTTACATCTGGATGATCGATCATGACTATAGCACTAAGAGGAATAGCACTGTCAGTGTCACGGAAAGTCCCTCTGTCACTGTGAGCAGCCCTTGTTAATGCAGAACTAAGTCGTGGGAGCTTCCAGAGCCCTGGATGGTAACAGAGGGAGCAAGATACTGTGCGCCTGGCCCAAGGCAGCAGCAGAGTCGGCCACATCAGTGCTGTCAGAGAGGACGGACGTGGCAGTTGGCAGAGCTGTCTTTTCCTGTCTCAGAGGGGGCAGTTGCTCAGATCCTTTCACCCTCTGAATGGTGCTGTCTGAATGCCGGAGGTGGAACGACAGGCTGAGAGCCGTTGGCATATGATGGTCTATTTTTCAGAGGCGTAGATCAGCACTTCAGGGCCTAAATGGGCTTGGTCACCAGGACAGATGTTTGTAGGGTTGGATTGAACAGCACAAGTGCTATGCATAGTCCTGAGCCAGGGAAGTGGCTTTACAGAAACCCTGGCATTCTGGGTGGCTGGGACAGGATGATCGCAAATGGAAGCCCAGCCCAGGCCACTTGGTAACTTAGGAGAGCTTGTCTCAAAATAAAATATAAAAAGGACCAGGGATGTAGATCAGTGTGAAAGCCCTAGGTTCAGTCCTCAGTACTGGCAAAAGCTTGTACATATGCGTTTGTGACGTATGGAACCCTTCAAAATGTGAGCCAAGGGTCTCTGGTCCTAATTTTAGGAGTGGCTGCCATCCGTGAATACCGGACAAGGGCTGGAAGTAAAAGTGGGAGCTCCGGCCTAGCATAGGGGAACAAATTTGTGATCTTCAGATCTGAGGCACAAGAAGACCACAGGAGAAGAAGCCACAGCTGTTGGGGCCCCTCCAAGACCAGCAAACAGGGTGGTCTCGCTGTGGTGTGAGTGTGACTGGTGCCCTGTATTGTTGTAATTATTTTATTATTCATTGATTCATCATTTATCTTGCAGTACTGGAGATTGAACCCAGAGCCTTTGCACTGAGCTGTATCCTCAGACCCTTTTTTATTCTTTGAGACAGGGTCTTGCTAAATTGCCCAGGCTGGGCTAGAGCTTGAGATCCTCTTGCCTCAGCCTCCCAGAGATATTGTTTTATTTTGCATCACAAAATAAAAATAACTGGGTGTGGTGGCGCTTGCCTGTAATCCCAGAAGTCAGGAGGCTGAGGCAGGAGGATCACCATGAGTTTGAGGCCAGCCTGGGTTACACAGTGAGTTTAAGGCCAGCTGGAATGAGCTACACAGTGAGACCCTGTCTCAGAAAACAAAAAATAAGCAAATAAATGGGACTGTATCACTTTATAAAGGAAACAGGTTTATTTTGGCTCCCAGTTCTGGACCAAGGCCAGGGGCATACATTTGATGATGGCTTTCTTGATGGTAAGGTCCCAGGGTGGCACATGATAAGAAAATATATGAGTGTGTGTCTCTTTTGGTCTGTCTACCTCTTCTTATAAAGCCACCCATATTCAATTTGGAGCTACATCTTGATTTTGTTTAATCCCAACCACTTCCTAACAGCCCCACCTGGGCACACGAGTTAGGTTTCCCCCTGTGTACAACTCAATGAGGGCTGTGCGTCAGCACTCAGACCCTGGGGGACAGACTCAAGCCAGGTCAAACCATGTGTTGACTAGAGAGTCGTGTGCTGGCGTCCTGGTTCCCAGAGGTGGATTGTAGATACCAAGAGCTGGTGCTCATGGAGCTCTGGTGAGTTCCATGAGGGGCTGTCACCAAGACAGCAGGACCAGCTCTGTTTGGCCTCTGGTTTCCTACAATTTCTTCCTTGCGTGTGAGTTTTCTCTCTGCTTTGCTCTCTCTCCAGAGGCTACTCAGATGGGGCTACAGGATCTTAGACTTCTGGCCTCCAAAAATGTGAGCCAAATGAAATTCCTCTTTTTATAAAAGACCTGGCCTTGAGTATTTTGTTACAGCCACAGGAAATGGACCAACACAAGCCCTCACTGGTTCAGTCTGGCCATTGGGAGCTTCAAACACCCCGAGCACCTTTGAATTCCCAAATTAAGGGTTTTGACTGAATTTGGGGCTGACAGAAAGCTGGCATTGTCAGTGGTTTCTTCTTTAATTAGCAAACGTTTCAAAAAGAAAAAAATGTGAGATAATGAAAAGATGGAAATAAAGTGTTTGTAGATGGGGAGGGGAGGAGGGGGTGAAGGGAGGGCAGGGACAAGGGGAAAAAATGAGAACCAAGACCTGTCATGTAAAGGTACAAGATCCCAACAATGAATGTAACTGTACTGTATCCCTAAAATATACCAATGAACTCAATTAAAGCTGAAAAAAAACAAAAACAAAAACAAATGTTTCAAGCACATTTGGAGCATTGGGCACTGCATGGTGCTGCTGGTCTGCATTGCCCAAAGTTGAGAGTCCTTGCGCTGGGCTGTTCGGTCCTTCAGGGAGAGCAAAGGCTGGACAGTAAATCTCGTGGGTGGGTGTGGAGGAGGAGCAAGTTTAGGTGCTGTGGGAACGTGTGGCTCATCACATCCCCAGGAAACATGGAGCCGGAGGCCAAATTCCCCCAGGGCAGCTCCCAGGGCAGCTGCCTCCTTCAGGGAGGAATGTACTCCCTGGCTGGACTCAAGTTAATACTGCTAAATGACACCCTAGGAGACAGTCAGGTGACGTTTCTCCCATGCTGCTGATCAAGGATTGTCTGTCTCCCGGATTACGTAGTAACAAGTTCCTTTCTGGTATTTATGATGCTACGATGAATGTTTTAGGCCCATTTGCAGTCCAGGAAATTACTCTTTGTGATCCTCAAGTCTGAAACTTATAAATAATTGGGATGGGAAGAAAAGAGGCAATGGCCCAAAGACAAGAGTAGAGAACACAAAGCCAGGTAGCCCTGACTGTTCTGGGCTTCTGGGCTATGTGACCTTGAGCAAGGCATCTCTGTTTGCTGAGCCTTGATTCGCTCATCTATAAAATGGGGACCCTGGATGCCAGGAGCAGTGGCACACTCCTGTAATCCCAACACTAAGGGAAGCTGAGGCAGGAGGATCACAAGTTCGACCCCTACCCGGGCAACTTGATGAGACACTGTCTCAAAATAAAAAATAAACAGGGCAGGGATGTGTAGCTCAGTGATAGAGAGCCCCCAGTTTCAATCATCAGTCCTGGAAAAAAAAGAGGAATATTGGCCTCTAGCTCGCTGATTGCTGAGACTAAGGCATTATAAAGACCCGACACAAGGCAGGCAAGAACAAATGTTATTCCCTTTGTTTTCTCCTGTGGTACAAGATAACAAAAAAGCAAGTTGGACTCTTAATATAGTACTGTAGGTTGGGTTTCTTTCTTTTCCTTTTTTTTTTTAAAGATTTTTTTTGAGACAGAGTCTTGCTCTAATTCAGGTTGTGTTTGAGTCCCAGGCTGGCCTCAAACTCACAATGATCCTCTTGCCTCAGCCTCCCAAATGCTGGGATCACAGTCGTGCACCACCACACCCAGCCTAAGTTGGGTTCTTTTTTGTAGTTTTGTTTTTTTGATACCAGGGATCAAACTCAGGACCTCGAGATTTCCAGGTTGGTGCTATGCTGCTGAGCTAAATCCCTGGCCCTAGGTTGGGTTTCTTGAAAGAGATAATGGCTAGGAGGTTAGTTAAAAGGCTGAGACAGTTAGCCGTATTTTATTTTTTTGGTACTGGGGATCAAACGCCAGACCTTGCACTTGCAAGGCACGCAGTGGCACCACTGAGCTAAATTCCCGGCCCAGCCCTATTCTAGTCTAATAATAAAAGTCATACTGAATTTCAGTCAGTATGGTGGAAGGAGTTGGTGACAAAATATCTTTTCTTCTGGTCACACTCACAGAAATGTTTGGAAATGTTGCCTCCCGACAAGTTCTTTCCAACCCCAGTTATCTTTTCTTTGCCAGGAGGAGAGCTCACCTCTCTGTCCCTGGGGCCCTGTGCATAGGGTTTGGGCAGCTCTGTCCCTGGGGCCCTGTGCATAGGGTTTGGGCAGCTTCGCAGGCCTGGCACCAGGCATGAAGGGAGTGGGGAAAAGCTTTCCTCCCAATGCGTAAAAGATTGGATTAGTCACCTTTTGGTCACTGGGTCAGAGCATCTCAGACTCAGAGCTGAAAGGAGAAAAGGTTGATCTTGGCTCACAGTTTGAGGTTTCAGTCTGTGGCTGGCTGGCTTCAAGGCAGAACGCAGAGTCAGAAAGACAGGAGGCAGAGAGAAAGGGAGGGCTCTGGGAAGAGGGACCTCTTCTCAGGCACAGCCTGGTGACCGCCTTCCCAACAGGCACGGGCCTTTGAAACACATCCTCCTGATGCACTCACAGCACCTCACAACCTCACCCAAACCCATTTCCAGGCCAAGCTGGGAACACCACCACCTCAAGCCCTCACTCGCGAGTTGCCTCAAGCTTAACCCCACCCCACCTGGGACACGTGGGCTGTTCTCTCCCCGGGATGGCCCTGCTGCAGCCTCCTGTGACAGCACTAAAGACCTTTCCTATGCACAGACTTGTGGGGCGGGAGTGCTTGGGGCTGCAGGTCACCACTGAGTCCTGAGCCATGGGTGTACAGGTGCCAAGTGAGGCAGGATGCAGTGCACTCCTCAGGAGAAGCAGCCTGGACAGGAAACCCTGGAAGGGTCATTTCAGCACTGATGAGACCTTCAAGTCCCTGCTGGCAGAATGCCACACCTCTCCGTAGAATATGCCTGTAACCAGCGATGCCTGGAACAAAGGGGCCTTGCTGAAGACAGGAACTAAGAGCAGAATCACTAAACTCTCAACTCGTGTGAGTGATCGGTCTTGGGCACTTTCAATAAATACCACAGTTGAGTGGTGTTTTACCTCAAGAACCAGAACTTTAAAATATGAAAGCCCTTTTTTATGGTAATAGGAATTGAACCAGGGCTTTTGTACTGAGCTACACCCCATGGCTTTTAAAATGTTTACTTATTTATTTGTATTTATTTTTTTGTTTTGTTTGGTTAGATGTGAGCTCACAGCAATCCTCCTGCCTCAGCATCCTGAGTGCTGTGGTTGTCGGTGTGTGCCACTGGGCCAGACTTCAATATGAAAGTCTTTAAGACAAATATTTGGAAAGTTCAAAGAGGTAAAAGAGGAGTAGAGACCATAGAGCTAAAACAGGATAACACGAAAGGAAGACCGTGGGAGTCAGAACCAAATACAAATTCTAGAAATGAAAAAATATCATTGAAATAAAATTCCACTGAATGAGTTAAACAGATTATAACACACAGTGAGTTCGAAGACAGAGCTGACCAAATTTCCTAGGATGTAACTCGGAGACGTGTAAACTACAGGAAGCAGCTGGCGGAGAATGGGACCTGGATGAGAAGGTTCCTATGCATGGAATAGAAGCTCTGCCAAGAGAAGGGGAAAGGGCTGAGCATGCCACAGGCTGGGGTGTGGATGCCCCCTCCCCTTGCAGAGTCCACGTCAAGGGATTGGCTCTGCCCATGGCAAAGTGAGGGAACCTTTCTGAGGTGGAGCCTGTGGGAGCAAGTTAGTTCATGAGTGGCAGGAAGTTAGGTTAGGGGCAGCAGGAGATGACTGCGGGCCCCTTCCTGCTGCCCTGAGCTGAGCTGCTGTTTCACTGCCTGCCCTTGCCCGGATGTTCAGTGTCACAAGGCCCAAAGCAATGGGTTGAGTCACCATGGACTGAAACCTCTGAAATCCTGATCCCAGATAAATATTTCTCTTTATTAAATTATCTCAGTATTTGTTCACAGTGACAGCGGACAGAGACAGGAAAAAGAGCCAAGAGAGTTAAGCATTACAAAATTCTTTAAGAGACTGGCTTAAAAATGAACTCCATGGCCTCCCCTGTGTGTCTGCTGCAGCCCCAGCTCCTGAGTGGCTTCATGGAGGCCCACAGGTGGGACTGCTATCGGGTGAGCAGGAGCCTCAGGAGCATGGGCTTGGATCTGATGCCCCAGAGGACTGGAGAGCAGGGAGTGAGGATGGGTGGACCCTTAACCTGCCTGGCCCACCGTGGAGAAACACTGAGCAGGAATCCTGGCTCCATCGAGCCCTGTAAGGTCTGGGAGGTGTAGAACATCCCCAAGCTCTCCACAATGATCACTACTTCCCCAAGCAAAATCTGTCTCACAGCTGATGGCCGCCTCCTGAGCCTCCAGGTGGAGAGCTTCCCGGGGAAGGGGCAGACTCATTGAGGACAGAAAATGAGCTCAGGGAAGCAGCTGTTTTTCCTCTGGATTTTGAGGAGCAGCAAGGGGTCCCACACCCCCACCCCACCCCGTACCACGCAATGGTCTCCTCTGCATCTTTGGTCTTGAGCCCTCTTGGATTTGTTAAGACCAAAGACCAACTTTGGGAGGAAGGACTCACTCCTCCCATGCTGCCCAGGGGTTGGGACAACATGTGACTTCTCAGTGGTTTCCTAGTGTTGTTCCCTTTCTCCAGGTGGGAGGAGAAAACTACCATCCCAGAAATTTGCAATAAACTTTTGTTCAACTGACAGAGAATGTAGTACTTCAGCAAGGAGAAAATTATATCTATATTGCAGGAGTAGCATGCAAGAGGTAGAGAAATTAATAAATATTTGGGAAGCAGGAATGGTGGCACATGGCTATAATTCCGGCACGCTGGGAGGCTGAAGCAGGAAGACTGCAAGTTTAAACCCAGCTTGGGCAAGTTAGTGACTTAGTCAGACTCTCTCAAAATAAAAAATAAGAAGGGCTGGGAGTGTAGCTCAGTGCAAAGGCCCTGGTTTCAATCCCCAGTGCTGCAAAACAAACAAACAAACAAACAAATATTTAGGAAATCTAAGGAACTCTAAACATTATTTTATTTTATGGTACCAGGGATTGAACTCAGGACCTTGTTCTTGCGAGGCAGGTGGTGGCACCACTGAGCTAAATCCCTGGCCCTTGAACTTTAAATAACTGCATTTTGGCTGGGGATTTAGCTCAGTGGTGTTCCTGCCTGCCTCACAAGCACAAGGTCCCGAGTTCAATCCCCGGTACCAAAAAATATAAATAACTGTATTTTGGGGGCAACCCATTTTTTGGCCCCCTTTCTATCTCTCAGACAAAAGCTATCTTTCTCTCATTAAATTCTTCCTTCTCTTAAAAAAAAATAAATACATAATTACATTTTAGCTGGCAGAAGGATCCCACATTTGAGCCCAGCCTAGGCAACCTGACAGCTTAGCAGGACCCTTTCTCAAAATTAAAAAAAAAAATTGCAGAGAAAAAAAAAAAGGTGGGAATTTAGTTCAGTGAGAAGGCCCTGGATTCAATTCTCTGTACCACAGAAACAAGCAAACAAACAAACAAACAAACCCACCCACTTAATTTATAGTATTAAATATTTATGTTAGAAAAAAACTTCTTGGACCAGGGATGTAGCTCAGTACAAAAGCCCTGGTTCAATTCCTATTACCATAAAAAAGGGCTTTCATATTTTAAAGTTCTGGTTCTTGAGGTAAAACACCACTCAACTGTGGTATTTATTGAAAGTGCCCAAGACCGATCACTTACACGAGTTGAGAGTTTAGTGATTCTGCTCTTAGTTCCTGTCTTCAGCAAGGCCCCTTTGTTCCAGGCATCGTTGGTTACAGGCATATTCTACGGAGAGGTGTGGCATTCTGCCAGCAGGGACTTGAAGGTCTCATCAGTGCTGAAACGACCCCTTCCAGGGTTTCCTGTGAAACTCATGGCAATACTCCTGCCTCAGCCTCCTGAGTGCTGGGATTACAGACTTGGAGCACTGTTGGCCTCAAAAATAGAAATGTTAAAGGTAAAAAAATATGCAGCAAGAGAATATTAACTAGCATTACTCTAGTATTGATCTACCACATCATCTCAATAAATACAGCAAAAATTGCTGGACTCATGAAAAATTGGAAACTCGGCAATCATAATGGGATATTTATTGATTTATGTATTTATTTTGTTTTTTTGAGACAGGGTCTATGTAGGTTCAAGTTGGCTTCCAGCTTGTAGCAATCCTCCTGCCACAGCCTGCTGAGTATTGGGATTACAGATCTCTATTACTATGCCTGGCTCTTAATCCATTTTTGTCTTCATTTCAAAAACTGATGAATCAGCACCTATATTAATCCATTTTTGTTAGTGTAATGAGGAACCCTAAGCTGGTGTTACGGCTTGTGCTAGATGTCCCCGAAAAGCCTCATACAGTCATAGATGGGGCCTTTCTGAGGTGCCTGGATCTGGGATGTGTGATGCTGGGACTGATTCATGGTGTGATTTAGGGTGCTCCACCCTGAGTGTGAGTGCTACTTTCCCTAAGGGTGGGCAGCCTTGATAGGATATAAGGGGTGGAAAGAGGACTGCCGTTGTCATTTGCTGCTTCTTTGCTACTTTACTGCTTTGCTGCCTTGTGCCCACCATGAACTATTTCTCCTCTCCAATGCCCATCTGTGATGCCACCTTGCCTTGGAGCCAGCTGAGTATGACTGAAAACTCTACAAACTGTGAGCTAAATAAGCCTCTCCTCCTTTAACTTTGAGTGTTGATTATTTTGTCTCAGCAACAAGAAAAGAAACTAAGACAGCTGGATTCTTCATGAGGAGGTTAGCTTAGCTCATGGTTCCAGAAGCTCAAGGGTATGGTGCCATCCTTTGCTCAGCTCCTGTGAGACCATGAGGGAGCACGTGTGTTATGGTGAAGCCATATGGCCAGATAGGAAGACAGAGACTGGCTAGGGGTGTGTCTTGCTCATTGATTGATTTTTCAGTACTGAGGATTGAGCCTGGGCCTTCACACTGAGCTACACCCCTTTCTCTTTTTTATTTTTGATTTTGAGGAAGATTCTCACTAAGCCACTAAGTTGTCCTGGCTGGACTCAAACCCATGGTCTTTCTGCCTCAGCTTCCCAGAGTTCTGGTATTACAGCCATGTGCCATCACACTGTACACATCCTGCTGTTTTATGACAACCCTCTTACGAGGAGAACTAACCAGCGTCCTGTAGGAACTGCATCAACTCCTTCAGAACACACAGTTAATGCCCTAGCAACTGTTCACCATTCGCCTCCATAAGACCTCCACATACCACCCAACCCTGTGACCCTAAGGACCGGGTCTCAACACAATTGTCACATTCAAATCACGGCAGGACCCTTCCTGCTAAAGGCTTTGTTATCTACAGCACAGTACCTGCTTGTCATTTTCCCTTTTGGATGTATTTTGCATACAATGAAGTGTACAGATCTTCAGAGAATGTCCAGGGAGTTGTAAACAGTGTGTGTGCCTGTGTGACCTATGGGACATTACCAATGTGGCAGACAGCCCCTTGGTCTCTGCTCTTAGTCAGAAAGCATGGGAGATCTTTTTTTGTTTGTTTGTTTGTTTTTGGTTTTTTGAGACAGGGTCTCACTATGTAGTTGAGACTGACCTGAAACTCACTGTGTAGCCCAGGCTGGTCTCAAATTCACAGCAATCCTCCTGCGTCAGCTTCCCGAGTGCTGGGATTACAGGCATGTGCCACCTGGCTTAAACGGGAGATTTTTAACACAGCTTTCTCAGAAACTGATGCAGACTGAGAAAGTCACTAATGATCTACAAAATGTGACAACACAAGGCTGGGAATTTCACTCAGTGGCACTGCACCTGCCTCACAAGCACAAGGTCCTGAGTTTGATCCCAGAGACCAGAAAAAAAATAAAACAAAAAAATGTGACAGCACAATTAACAGGCTTGAGCTGATAGACAATGCAAAAAACTGTTCTATGAAACTTTTCCCTGACCATATGACATGGTGCTGTTGCTTTACAGATTTATTCTTGAAGGATCTTTGTTGTGATATTTGTAAAACTTGAGTAATTCCTCTAATGTATGTAAACAAATATAATTATTAAAGAAATTAAATGACTCAAAAAAAACCAAAAACAAACCCTCTTCTACTAGTGAAGAATGTTGCACCAGGTTCCAAAGCGTTGCTCTGCCAGTTCTAACATTCGAGTGGCACACAGGCTGTGCTCCCGACCACCATGCCATCTTTGCATGGCTTGGGGAGACCTTGTCTGACTGGGTCGACCTTGTGAGGGTGACAGGGCCGTGGGGAAGAACTGGCTCCTAGCCCTTCCTCTGGCTATGGCCAGCTTTCACTGCACCTCTCACTTTTGCAACCTAAGTCCTAAACAATATAGATGCTCATAAGTAAAGGCACAACACAGTTATGCAGGCATCTTGTATTGTCTGAATGACTCCTAACATTCTCAGTCTGCTTAAAGTGCTCTATAAGGCATATCACTTTATTTAATCATCCATGAGTCATGTTGGGGGAGAGCTGGAGATTGGATGCAGGGCCTCGTATGTGCTAAGCATGTGCTGTAACATTAAACTATACCCAAGCCCCCAAATAGTCATTTTTTTTTTTTGTACCAAAGATCGAACTTGTGCTTGTGAGGCAGATGCCAGAACCACCGAGCTAAATGCCCAGCCCCCAAATAGCAATTCGATGTGGGCCTCTTTACTGGTGAAATAACCAAGCTTCAGGATGTTTGGGTGAGTCAGGTCCTGGTTCTGCCATCCTAACTCTGCTCGTCTGCTCCCAGATCTTCTACTGGTTAGGGCTGCTTCCCACAGGCAGGGTTTGGCTCCCCGTGTTTGTGTCTCCAGTGCCCGCTCTGGCTGCGGGTGCCTCTGCTGTCTACTGAGTGAGCGGCTGGTTCAGGAAAGGGCTCCTCCCTCAAGTCAGAGCAGAAGAGAATGTGTGTGTGGGCGTGGGGGAGTGGGGGGTGGGAGTGGTGTAGAATGCCGCTCCGAAGAAAGCTAACTCAGCTATTGTTCAAAAGAAGCATTCCAAATTAAGAAGGGAGATGTAAGGAAACCAGGGAAAGACAGAAATCGTGGTGACCATAGCATCTTGACACCATCAAGAAGCTTGCTATCTCGCTGAGCCCAGAGCCTGCTGAACACAGAGTGAAATTTCTGGATCTGGGAGCCACACACACAAGTTTCCTCCCTCTTTTAAAGGGTTAATAATTATTTTAAATGGCAGCTGGTTGTGGTGGCTCACACCTGTAATCCTAGCGCTCAGGAGGCTGAGGCAGGAGGATCACTGTGAGTTTGAGGCCAGCCTGGGCTACATAGTGAATTCAAGGACAACTTGGACTGCACAGTCTCAAGAAAACAAACAAAAATTTTAACACATAGTGTCTTCCTATCTGAAACTAGACTTCCTATTCTTTAGTGCTGAGAATGGGACCTGTGGCCTGGAGTTTGCTAAACACAGACTCTACCACTGAGGCTCACCCCAGTGTGAAAATACACGTTCATTTTGTTTCTTTCTCATTTCCCCCAAACTTGAGTACCTCAGAAGTACAGGATGGGTGACATACATGAAACCTTATTTAATTTTAGGGACAATTAAATAATTTTTCACAGAGAATTTATACCAGACTCTTCCCCAAATGCAATTGTCAGTTAATTAATTTTGGGGGTTTTGAAACAGAGTTTCACTATGTAGCCCAGGCTGGCCCTGAACATATGGTGATCCTCCTGCCTCAGCCTCCTGAGTCCTGGGATTATAGGTGTGTGCCACCACATCTGGCCAACTGTTTTTAATACAGCCTCCCACAGAAGAAAAATCCTGTTCTAAAGTAAATTGACCCTCCCCCACCTTATGGGTTTTAAACCATGTGAGTTCAAGGAATTATTAGTTGAATCTTAGGAGTAAGATGTTGGGCAAGGCCATTAACCCTTGTCCTTCTCTGTAAAATGGGCACGTGATACTACCTATGTGCCAGGCCTGCTGTAACAACAGACTGTGGCTTAATTGGAAATACTCTCGAAGCTCTGGAGGCAACGTCATGTGTCGGCCAGGTCTGTCTACTGAGTGAGCGGCTGGTTCAGGAAAGGGCTCCTCCCTCAAGTCAGAGCAGAAGAGAATGTGTGTGTGGGCGTGGGGGAGTGGGGGGTGGGAGTGGTGTAGAATGCCGCTCCGAAGAAAGCTAACTCAGCTATTGTTCAAAAGAAGCATTCCAAATTAAGAAGGGAGATGTAAGGAAACCAGGGAAAGACAGAAATCGTGGTGACCATAGCATCTTGACACCATCAAGAAGCTTGCTATCTCGCTGAGCCCAGAGCCTGCTGAACACAGAGTGAAATTTCTGGATCTGGGAGCCACACGCACAAGTTTCCTCCCTCTTTTAAAGGGTTAATAATTATTTTAAATGGTAGCTGGTTGTGGTGGCTCACACCTGTAATCCTAGCGCTCAGGAGGCTGAGGCAGGAGGATCACTGTGAGTTTGAGGCCAGCCTGGGCTACATAGTGAATTCAAGGACAACTTGGACTGCACAGTCTCAAGAAAACAAACAAAAATTTTAACACATAGTGTCTTCCTATCTGAAACTAGACTTCCTATTCTTTAGTGCTGAGAATGGGACCTGTGGCCTGGAGTTTGCTAAACACAGACTCTACCACTGAGGCTCACCCCAGTGTGAAAATACACGTTCATTTTGTTTCTTTCTCATTTCCCCCAAACTTGAGTACCTCAGAAGTACAGGATGGGTGACATACATGAAACCTTATTTAATTTTAGGGACAATTAAATAATTTTTCACAGAGAATTTATACCAGACTCTTCCCCAAATGCAATTGTCAGTTAATTAATTTTGGGGGTTTTGAAACAGAGTTTCACTATGTAGCCCAGGCTGGCCCTGAACATATGGTGATCCTCCTGCCTCAGCCTCCTGAGTCCTGGGATTATAGGTGTGTGCCACCACATCTGGCCAACTGTTTTTAATACAGCCTCCCACAGAAGAAAAATCCTGTTCTAAAGTAAATTGACCCTCCCCCACCTTATGGGTTTTAAACCATGTGAGTTCAAGGAATTATTAGTTGAATCTTAGGAGTAAGATGTTGGGCAAGGCCATTAACCCTTGTCCTTCTCTGTAAAATGGGCACGTGATACTACCTATGTGCCAGGCCTGCTGTAACAACAGACTGTGGCTTAATTGGAAATACTCTCGAAGCTCTGGAGGCAACGTCATGTGTCGGCCAGGATGGTTCTTCTGGGGTCGTTCTCTGTGGCTTGTGGATGGCTGTCCCCTCTCTGTGTGCTGAGTCGTTGTCCCTGCTATGGACACTGACCATGTTGGCTTGGGCCCATTTGTATGCATTCATTTTCCCTGAGTCATCTCCTTAACATTTTCTTTCCAAATCCAATCTCATTGTATGAAAGGAACTATAGGTTAGGGCTTCAGTGTATGGATTTTGTGGGGGACAGAATTCAACCCATATCGTATCTCGAAGGGCTGCGGTGAAGTGACATCATGGATGTCCAGCAATGGCCAGGGGAGCTGGCAAGTAGCAGAAGTCTTGATACCTGTCAGGCCTGATTATGTACTGGGTTTAGGCTGCAAGTCCTTTGCCCTCCAGAATATGGCCTAGATGCTGGAGTTGCTCTTCTCCAGGTTCTGGAGCCTGCATCATTCTTGCCTTTTAACCTACAGTTTTCAATTTCTTTTCTTTTTTTTAAGTATAGAGGATTGAACTCATGGCCTTTGCACAGAGCTACATCTTTTCTTTTTTAAACAGGGTCTCACTATGTGGCTCAGATCTGCCTTGGACTACATAGATCAGACTGGCCTAGAATTTGCAGTGATCCTCCTGCCTCAGCCTCCTGAGTGTTGGGATTACAAGTGTGTGACATTTTGAGACAGTGTCTTATGAAATCACTAAACTGTCCAAGCTGGGCCCAAACTGGGAATTCTTCTGCCTCAGCCCCTCAGAGTGCTGGGATTACAGGTATCCACCACCATGCCAGCCTTATAGTTCCCATCTTGATTCTGTGACTCTTCCATCCTGCTCTACACATTCGCTTACTGACACGTTAGTGTCACTAAGATACTCTTCCTGGAGGGAATTCTCACATTTTATCTCTGTAACTGCCTCAAGGTTAGGCTTTAAAATGAACACACCTGTAATCCCAGCACTTGGGTGGCCAAGGCAAGAGGATTGCTGTGAGTTCAAGGCAGGCCTGAACTACATATCAAGACCCTGCCTTAAAAAAAATAAATTTAATTTAAAAATAAAGTGGACAGGACCAGGGATTCAGCTCAGTATTTCCGCTGCCTGCCTTGCAAGTGCAAGGTCCTCAGTTTGATCCCAGAAAGAAAGAAAGAAAGAAAGATAGAAAGAGGATAGAGCCAGGGATTTAGCTCAGTGGCACTGCACCTACCTCAAAAGAGCCAAAGTCCTAAAGGACAAATCCTCTCCCAGCTACTCACAGCTCAGCAACAATATTTCCAATACTACGTCTATTTCTATTTTTTGTTTTTTTGTGATCTTTTTTGGTACCAGGGATCAAACTCAGGACCTTGCACTTGTGAGGCAAGCAGTGGCACTGAGTTAAATCCCTGGCCCTATCTCTATTTTTTGGGTAAGTCACTTACTATTAAAATTTAATGACAATCATTTTTATGTCCTCTTTCAGTTTACAAAACTCTTATCCATTATTTCTCTTGATCCTCACAGCATCTGTGAGAAGGAAATATGTTTCTCCCCATTTTATAAACGAAGAATGTAAAGGTTGGAAGGACAGTCAGTATACTGGTCACACAGTTTATAAGTGGCAGAGACAGGTCTTAGCTTTTGGTCTTTGCTCCCCTTATGTGACGTACAGCTTCAGATAAATCCAACATATAAGCCCCCGTTTGCTCTTATGTTGATTGGAAGTTAAAAAAAAAAGCCCTAATTCAAACTGGCTTAAGGGAAAGCTGAATTTATTGGCTCACCCTAACAGAATGATGCAGGAAGTAGCATTCAGATATGGTTGGATCCAGGTTCTCAAACTGTCATCAGGACATTTCTTAGCTTCCTTGTATTGACCTTATTTTTAGACAAGCTCTCTGCCTGGGGTATCAAAGAGTCCTCTACTGTAGGGAAAAGAGAAAGGGGACGTTCTGGTCTGATGTGAGCCACAACACCACAAGGCAAATTAATGAATAAAGACAGGAAATGAGACGTAGAAAAGAAGCTGAGCTTTGGGCCTGATCAATGCTGCTCTAGGCAACAAAGATGAAGGCACCCCAAGTTTGCCATACCTTTATTTGGTACATCAAGAGTAACAGATGACTCAGAGGGCAGTGATGATCCTAGGACAACGAGGAACTTATGCTGATGAAGATCTTAGGTCAATGAGGAACTTAAATGGATTAGCAGTTTGTCCTTTTCCAGGTGAAACTTTTCTCTTTCTACTTGGTTCTCAAAGAGCCAGGATATCTTCAGCTGATGGAGTTCTGCCCTGGAATATCACGACATCCTGGGGCCACTGAGGTTTTAGCTGTGATTGGAGGTATAAGTGGAGTACTGTCTTGACATGAACATAGCCTGTAGGCAGAACTAGGCCTAATCATAATTTAATTGTGAAATGTTTTTTCCCCCAAATTATGTAGAATTGCTCCTGAAACCATTCTAGCTGTAGCTTACAGTAAACCATCATAAAGGCAACACTTCTTGCTGAACTACAACAACTGGGTATCATTAACTGCTTGGCCAGGGTCGAGGACCAACCCAGGAACCACTCATTGTGCCCAGTACAAAGATGTATTCTTATTGTCCAGGCCTGATCCCTCACCCCAGAGAGAAATATGTGGTATTAAACCCAGGACCTGAGTGAGAAGGGAAAAGTTCTTCAAGGAGAAACACTTGTCAGACATGGTATAGGCAGATTTTCACAGAACTGCACTCTGCAGAGAGGAACTGGGGATCCACCTCAGCAAAAATTTGCAGTGGATTTATACTCCCCACCCTCAGGACTGCCCTACTGAGCTTAGCAGGCTGGGCAGGGGAGCTGAACTAATGCAGAAAAGCAGTGAATAGGAGGGAGCAACTCAGCATGTTCAGAACAGTAGCAACCTACAGCGTCCCCCAGAGATCTGGGGGTACTGTGGGAAGGCCACTTCCTGCTTCCTGTTCATCAAGCTGTGGTCTGCACATGGGCTTTCCCCAGGTCTCCTGTACTCACTGCCTCTCCTCCGTGCCCAGTGGGTGGGTGATTAATGTATCAGTTGACCAGACTGATTGGCAGGGCAGGATTCCTTCTCTCTGTAAGTCAGTCCTCTTGGGTGGCTTCTGTTTTCCATCCGTAAAGTGGGAGAAGTGAAGAAGACTTCCCTGACTCTCCAGCTCAGAACTCTGGACTGCAGGGCTCTCAGGAGATGGCCAGGATGCCTAAAGCACCAGTGAGGAGACCAAATTTACAGTGCCTCTGCGCAGGCCCGGGGTGGTATGAATTCCCACAGGCCTGAGGGCCCAAACTAGTGGAGGAGAGAAAACAAAGCTCGGAAGGGTGGCACCAGTGTCCTGGGCCTGCAACTGAAATAAGACCAAAATAAAACCCAACTCTCATTAACTCTCGTTTCTTAGAAAAAATGGATTTTTATATTAAGAGAGCAGGAAGTACTTGATTTCAGAAAATTCCCCTCACCTGGAAAAAATCATTTGGCAATCTTATTTTTTCTTTTTAGACTGATGTAAATTTCAACAGACTTCTGTATGGAATCCAGTGTTTGGGACTCACTGATAGACTGTTACACACGCTTGCACGCGTTGGTATCTGTGAAGTGGGGCTAATCAGCCCACTTTATAGACAGAGGAACAGAGGTGTAGAGAGCTCAGCTGCAAGATACCAAGCCAAAGGCTGTTCGGACGAAGAAACGCAGCACGGCGCTCAGTCCCGCTGCAGCCCGGGCCTCGCCTCTCTGCTCTGGTCCGTCCGGAACCAGCACCTCCCCGGCGCCCTTTCCTCCG
>NW_022900936.1:71173748-71186881 GCF_012274545.1 Fukomys damarensis | reverse complement strand
ACTCGGCCTCTCCGCGTCCCCAGCTCGCACCCGCGGCCGGCGGCCGGTCCCGCCCCCGGCACCATGCTGCCCTCACAGGAGGCCTCCAAGCTGTACCACGAGCACTACATGCGGAACTCGCGGGCCATCGGCGTGCTGTGGGCCATCTTCACCATCTGCTTCGCCATCATCAACGTGGTGGTCTTCATCCAGCCCTACTGGGTGGGCGACAGCGTGAGCACCCCCAAGCCTGGCTACTTCGGCCTCTTCCACTATTGCGTGGGCAGCGGGCTGGCGGGCCGCGAGCTCATCTGCCAGGGCTCCTTCACCGACTTCAGTACCATCCCATCGGGAGCCTTCAAGGCGGCGGCCTTCTTCGTGCTGCTCTCCATGGTGCTGATCCTCGGCTGCATCACCTGCTTTGCCCTCTTCTTCTTCTGCAACACGGCCACGGTCTACAAGATCTGCGCCTGGATGCAGCTCTTGGCAGGTAGGGGAGGCGGGGGCCGGGTCTCCTTGCTGGAAGAGGCAGAGAGAGGTGCTGCTTCTGCGAGCTGAGACACTCACTTCCCTAGAGACCCTCATCAGCTCCTCGGTGGAGATACCGTGAGAGACACTTTAGAGCTGGGAACAGAGCCTTAGAATTGGGAATTTGGGCCCCCTATGCTTGGATACAGGCAGAGTGCATTTGCTGATGGGTTAGCATAATTTAGCATCTACACAGGTCTCTGTTGGCCATGTTTGTGAAAATGTTTTGTGAACAAGGGGTAGGTATCTTTGACTCGCTGACATTATCAACTTGGATGTTTCACTTTACTTCTCTAAGGTTTGGTTTCCTCATCAGTAAAACATTGGAGAGGATTACAGAGGATTACAAAGGAAAGAGGATCTGGTAAACTTTAAAGTCTTGTAATAAGGGGAGTGTCTGTGGTGTCTGTTCAAGATTGGGTGGTTGGTGGTCCTTGGTGATAGGATCTTTAGAGGAGAGGTTTCATCCTTTCAGCAGCCCCGCCATATGCAAGAAGGATTGTGATGCCATGCCATGGGAAGGAGCCCCTGGGACCTTTTGCAGTATCCAGCCTAGACAGTCTCCTTTCTCTGCGAATCAGTGAAAGGCCTTTGGAGATGAGAAATGCTGAGGCAGGTTTCCAGGATCCATTAGAGTCCCCTGCCCTCAACCACCATTCTATCAAAGACAGATTTTGAATACTCAGCAGCTTGGGCATTTACTAATTGTAGGTAGGAAAGGGAGTTGGACTGGGAAAAGTGGGGCCAGGGGACACCAAGATGGTGAGTGGTAGGAGAAAGTTTGGAGGACCCCAGGGATGAGAAAGAGAAAATGTGAGGCATCAGAGTCAGTCTTTTACAAACAACACCTCAGAGTATTCCACAGGTGTGGAGCCCTCCAAAAGAGATCCCTGGAGGAGGTGCTACAACTCTGGCTGGTGATTCCACTACTCAGAGCATTGCAGGGAGCTGCTCTGCAGTGTGGAGTGGGGGGAACCTCTGCCTTTGGAACTGATGGAGAGACACTCGGGGTCAGATGTCAAGAGTACGGGCTATCAATCAGAATTGTCACATGTGATGACAGCCAAGATGTGACGTCAAGGTAATGGGCCTAGGGTGCTTACAGAGGGACTTCTACACAAAGAAGTCCAAGGAATCACTGCCCCATTGGAAGAAGGACCCAGACTCCTGAGAGGCCTTCTAGAAGAAGGTAGCATGTGTCCTGATGTGGATGTGCTAATGGCGTGTTGCAAATCCATCTCACTCCATTTAATTTCTGCGTGGATCTTTCAGGTTCTTTGAGGGGAAGAGGATTGTCGATGTGAGAGGTCTCTCCACCTTCCTCTGTGTGGTATCCAGAGAGATGATAGTGTGAGCTTCCATTCTATTTTTCATCCAGAGTCAAGCTGGAAAAGATATGCTCAGCTGGAGCCCCCAGTTCTTCAGCCTGAATTTGGAGTCTGCAGATGGGTTGCTGACCTTGTGGCCTTCAAATTCTCTGTAATCCTCGTGGATTTAATCTTAGGAATTTAATGGAATATTCAATAACCCTCATGTATCCATTGGATTTCAGAGACCTCGGCCATCAGACCTTCCAGTTCTGCCCAATTCTCTCATCCTACTGTGAGAGAGGAAGGAGTGTAGAGAGTGAAGGGTTCACTCACCCTCACACAGCCAGCAAGGGAAGAAGTCATACTGAAAGGGCCAGGTTTCCTGACACTGGCCTGGAGCCACTTTCCCTTGAATTACTTCCCCTGAGTGTTGAGGGGCAGAACTGAACAGTTTATTTTATTTTGCTTAGAAATCTTTGAGTTCTCTGGCTTAGTGTCTGATTTACTGTGCTTAATAGAGTGGTACAGGACAGGGCACAGGTCAGGGGGATAGAGATTGTGGCTCACTCCTCCTGTGTCTCACCATACACCATTAGACTTCTTAATTAAAATCTCAGTTTTTCCCCTCTGTACAGTGGGGGTCTGGGGAGTTGGATTAGTTGACCTGAAGTGCCCTTTTCAGCCTTGTGGGCTCCTCACACCACTCCTTCATCAAATCCATTCCCCTGGGCCGGGGGTTTAGCTCAGTGGTGCCCTGCCTGCCTCGCAAGCACAGACTCCCGAGTTTGATTCCGGAAACAAAACAAAACAAAAAAAAAAAAAAAAAAAAAATCCATTCCACTGAGAAAGGGAGCACTGTCTTCCAAGGAACTGCAGAGAAGCAAAGGGCTTCATTTGTGTCCCATGAGAATTCAAGTGCCTGTTGTGTGATTCTTGTTTCTTTGAACTCTTATTTAGTGTTTGAGTGCAGAATACTGGACCACTGGGAGAATACAAAGAAATATTATTTCTTTGTTTATTCCTGACTGCTCTGTGGTCATCACAGTGCTGCATGCTGCAGTACTGACACACATAGGACATCACCTCTGCCCCGAGAACCTTGAGTCTGTGTAATACAGTCCTTCCCCTAGGAAGCTGACCATCTAGCTGGGTCGCTGTGTTGGTCAGCAGTTTTCCAGTGACAAGTGGGAAACTCATTGTAAACTGGCTTAAGTAAATGAAAACAAAATAGAGGTAGAGTTTTTTTTTTTTTAAAGTGATATAATTTGAAAGCCTAGTTTGAGACCACAGGCATGGTTAGACCCAGATGCCCAGTTACTGTCATGAAGAGTCTGTCTC
The DNA here is from genome assembly GCF_012274545.1 of Fukomys damarensis. Lineage (NCBI taxonomy): Eukaryota > Metazoa > Chordata > Mammalia > Rodentia > Bathyergidae > Fukomys > Fukomys damarensis. The sequence goes on along the minus strand of NW_022900936.1, from coordinate 71,183,726 downwards.
CATTTTTTAATGTCTCTTGTTCACTCATGTTAAGTCCACTTTCGAGTAGGGCCACTGGCAGCTCTAGACTTACATTGCTTTGACTTACAATACATAGCAGTGCTTGGGGAAGAAGCACGATTCCAGTGAAGTTGGAATGTTGGCCAGCATTTGCCAAATGTCCACTTTTTTCCTTTTTGTGCTAGGCATTGAACTCATGGTCTCCACACTGAGCTACATTCCCAGTGCTTTTTACTTGTTATTTTGAGACAGGGTCTCATTAAGTTGCCTGGGCAGGAGTCAAACTTGTTTTCCTTTGATCTCAACCCCCCAGTACTGGGATTATAGGTGTATGAAACTGCACCCAGCCACCAAGGGTCTTGGTACATCTTGGTGATGTGGTCTAAGGCCTGAGCCAGGTGCCCTTCTCAGATAGTGGAGGGAGGTCAGTTCCCGCAGAGCTACATCATGGGCGATGGCTGGAAGAGGGGCACTGTGGCCTGGGAAACTGCAGCACTACACCTCTCTGTGGAAACCCAGAGCAACAGAGGACTGCAGCTTGGGCGGTGGGGGTGGGGGGATGAGGCAGTGCTGACAGAGGTGGGGCATGGGAGAGGGAGGTTAAGGTGTGGGGCAGAGGGGAGGAGGCCACCTTGGGCTCGTGTGGGTTCTACTTGGGGAGCATCAAGGGAAGGCAGGAAGGGGTTGAAAGGGCCACAGTGTGCCTGGCTGAGGAGTTTGGACTTCAGTCAGCAGCAGTCAGAAGCTGCTATAGCTGTTACTATTACTCAAGAGAAGTGATTAACGTTCTGAGCCCTTTCTGCATGCTAAACATTTGACACTCAGAATGTTCTCCAATCCTTACAAGAATGCTATGGAGTAGGTAGCCCCATTCCTATTTTATAGATGAGAAAACAGCCGGAGAGGGGAGAGCCTCATCTGTCCCAGCTCACATGGGTGAGTAGCGGGCCAGGGCTGTGGCTCAGTCTGCCTGACTCCAAAGCCAAGTCTGTGGTTCAGATCAGAGTGATGGGGAGGGTGGTGGCACGGCCCTGCTGCCAGGACACTGAGTGGAGGCTGCAGAGCTGGTAGCCATCTGCGCAGTGGGGCTTGGCTTCTCAGGGCTCCTCAGGGCATCCCAGCATAGCCTCTCACCTGGTTCTTGAGTTTGCTGAGGGTGCCAGCCTCCCCGCGGGGCTCCAAGGTCACACAGCGAGAAGGCGGAGCTGAGGCTTGGTGCAGTCGACATGGCTCTGGAGCCTGTTCTTGCCCTGGACCAGAACCCGGAAGTGAACCCATGACAAGCTGTGGCCAGTGCTCTATGTGCTGATGGCAGGTCGGCCAGCAGATTCCACCTGGGCACAGGTCGGCTGCAGCCTGGGGAGGCTGAGAGGGTGCAGCGGAGGTTTCTGCCCCTGTTCCCCTGTGTGGCTTTGAACTCAGGAACTTCACACTGAACTATATCCTCTGCCTTCCTTCTACTTTACTTATTTATTTACTTATTTTTGGTCATGTTCTTGCTCATTGTCAAGGCTGGGCTGAATTGTGCTTCTCCTGCCTCAGCCTCCCTCAGAACTGGGATTACAGGTGTGCGCCTCTACACCTGGCTTGTGTTGAGTGATAGTTATTTATTGGTGCATAACAACTTGCCACAAAACCTACTAGCATTTATTATGTTTCTGTCTTTGTCTTCTCATTGGTTCTTTTGTTTTTTTGCTAGTAGTGATTGAATTCAGGGGTGCTCTCTCACTTAGCTACTCCCCCATCCCTTTTTATTTTTCATTTTGAGATGAAGTCTTGGTGAGTTGTGCAGGTGGGACTCGAACTTGTTATCCTCCTGCCTCAGCCTCTCTCTGTGTTGGGACCACAGGCATGTGCCACTATGCCCCCTTAGCCATGTTTCTGGGAGTCATAGGAATTTGGGAGCAGCTTAAACAGGGATGGGTAGTTCTGACTCGGGATCTCTTGTGAAGTTGCAAGCAAGACTTTAGTGGGGGCTGTGGTTGTCAGAAGCTCGCTGGGGTTGAACGCACCTAAATGCGTTCTCCTGAGTGTTGGCAGGAGACTGAAGAATGCGTGATCTGAGAGAGAAAGGAAATAGAAGAAACCACAATGCCTGCCTCCCACTTTGAGCAACAGTTTTATTGGGATATAACTCACATGCCATGAGATGTGCACATCTAAAGCAAACAGTTCCAGGTTTTAGTGTATTTACACAACAACCACTGCCACCATCAGATTTAGGCTATTTTCATCATCTTGAGAAGAAACTTCACACTAACCCTTTAGCTGCCACCTCATAACTTCTGATCTCCTGTTCTCTCTGGTCCCACAGAAGCACTAACTTATTTTCTTACTCTGTACATTGCCCATTCTGGACATTTCACATAGTGAGATGAGAAAAAGTCTTTGTGACTGGCTTCTTAGCACAGTATTTCAAGGCTCATTCATGTTGTAAAGTGTGTCAGAATTTCATTCCTTTTTTGCCAAATAACCTTCCATTGTATGGCTGTACTACACTTGGCTTACCCATTCATCAGCAGATGGGTATTTATTTTGTTCTTACCTTTTAGCTATTGTGAATAGTGCAGTGAGTTAGTGTATGAGTTTTTGTGTGGGCACAACTGGTGTGTGTGTGTGTGTGTGTGTGTGGCACTGGACATTGAACCCAGGGCTTTAGGTTGGCCAGTACTCTACTGCTGAGCTCCATGCCCAATCCCTTCAGTTCAGTTTTGTCTGTGTTATGAGAATGGGTCCATCTTCATCTGACTCCAGTTGTCCAAGCACCAGTCTTTCTCCCCTAAATGATCTTGGTATCCTTGTCAAAAGTCAGTTGGCTGTGCATAGTGGCACACGCCTATAATCCCAGCACTCAGGAGGCTGAGGCAGGAGGATCACTGTGAGTTTGAGGTCAGCCTGGGCTGTATAGGCTGTTCAAGGCCAGTCTGAACTACATAGTGAGACCCTGTCTCAAAACAAAACAAAAAACCCAAAAAAAGTCAGTTGATCTAAATGCTTGGATTAAATTCATGTCTCAGTTCTATTCCTCTGATCGTTACTTATGGCGAAATCAAACTGTCTTGATTATTGTTGCACAGCAGTCAGTTTTGAAAGTGGGAGTGTGAGGGCCGGGGATTTAGCTCAGTGGTGCCACTGCCTGCCCCACAAGTGCAAGGTCCCGAGTTCGATCCCTGACTAAAAAAAAAGGTGGGAGCATGAGTGATTTAACATTGTTCTTTTGGCTGTCACACCTTTAATGTCCTACCCTCAGGCAGCACACACCATCACTTGGGCCACATCAAATAGTTAGAAATGAGTTACTAAACCCAGCCATAGTCAAGGGGAGAAGAATTAGGCTCCTCCTCTAACAGGAAAAACAAAATCTGTGGACATGTTTCCAAACTACCATAAGTGGGAAATGTACTAAATGCTTGGCCATATGTTTGCTGTTATTATTCAATAATACATCTTGGAGATTGTTCTATGTTAGTGTATAAAAACCTACTTCTTTCTTAACAGCTCCATAGTAAACTTTTGTATAGCTGCATAATCATTTAATAAATTAATATCTGTTTACAATAACAATGCCCCAGTGAATAATGTATAAAAATAAGGATAGTATAAAGCCTTTAAGGGAACTGCTGGATTAAATGGTGCATGTATTTACAGTTTCATAGATCTAGAAATAATACTCTCCCTCCCGGTAGTTCCTCTTCCTCCACAGCCCTGCCAACTGAGTGTGTTATTAAATGCTATATTTTATTTTTCCCAACTAGACAGTAAAGAAGACCTTTCAGCTGGGTGTGGTGGTGCATACTTATAATTGCGGCCCTTGGGAGGCTGAGGCTGGATGATCACAAGTTTAAAGATATCCTATCCAAAAAAAAAAATTTGGGGGGCTGGAGATATAGCTCAGTGATAGAACATTTGCCCAACATGCTTGAAGCCACAGGTTTTAACTCCCAGTACTGAAAAAAGTTAAAAATCTATCATGAATGAGGTTGAGCACCTCTTATATAGGTTTTTCTGAAAACTGTGATTTCTTAAATATTTCATCAAGTCAATGGTATTTGTAAGAACTTTTATTTCCCTAAGGTGTTGCGATATAGTTTGAGTTGGCCTCGAACTTGAGATACACTTTCCCTAGCCTCCTGAGTGCTGGGCTTATGGATGTGTGCCACCCCATCGAGTTTGAACTCCTTTTTTTTTGGTACAGGGAATTGAACCTATGGCCTTCACACTGTCCTACATCCCCAGCCTTTCTATTATTTCAAATTTTGAGACAGGGTAGATTGCTCAGGCTGGGTCTAAACTGGAAATCCTCCTGCCTGAGCTGCCCAGAGTGCTGGGATTCCAGAGAGTGTCACCAGGCTCAGCTGGGCACTTCATATATTAGGAGTTGGCCTGTTATGTAGTGTGTTACAAATACTTTTTCCAAGTTTACCTTTGGTCTTTTTCTATGGATTTCCCCCATTCTGAAATCCAGCTTTTCTTAACACAGCAGATGATCAATTTCCTCTTTTACAGCCCCTGAGTTTAATATTATACTAGAAAGGCCCTGGAATGTTTAAGCATGGTAGAAACACACTCAGGTGTAGTTGTTAGGAATAGGGTGGTTTGGAGGGGTCCCGCAGAAAAGGCTGGACTAGTCTTGTTCTGATGTCTTGTTTTTATCTTTACCTTTCAATTCCTCTTTCATGTTATTCATCATTATTAACTTGACTTTTAGTTCTAGAGCAGTTTTATGGTATAATGGGAGTCTTGGATCAAGAGGTTGTGCCCCACACACATTAGGTGCTTACTGTTTACCAAGTAAACGAATGACATCTGATTTATTTATGTATTTATTTTTTGGTACCAGGGATTGAACTTGGGTCCTTGTGCTTGTGAGGCAGGGGCTGGAACCACTGAGCTAAATCCCTGGCCCGAGTGACATCTGATTTAAATCATAACTCCAACCTCCACTCCCTTCTCAGTAGCTTGGTTCAGTTGTCACATAACCTGGATTTGCATTCTGGTTATTGTATTCATGATTAAATATCCTTGGGACTATGCCTGAGTCTGGATTGATTGCCTTGTGTATAAAACAGGGAAGAACAGTGTCTTAGTCTGTTTTGTGCTGCTGTAATGGAAGGCTGCAGACTGAGTGATTTATAGTGAACAGAAACATGTTTGGTGTTTGAGGCTGGGAAGTCTAAGGCTGAGAGCTGGGCATCTGTCTAGGAGAACAGTGAGTGTGTAGGGGTTGGGGACAAGGCAGGTGCTGTGGTGACTGGCATTTCCTCTCTGGAGTGACATTCCAAGCATGTAGGAGGAAGGTGAGGCCCTTGGGGAAACATCAGATGTGGAGCTACAGGGATGTTTGTGTAAGAGGAAGTCTGAAAAGCACTTGAATATTTGAGTCTGGTGCGGAGGAAAGAGTTCTGAGCTGGTGTTGCGGTGGACAGGAGTGTGATGTGGACAGAGAAGGGAGGAGAAGCGGCAGAGCCCAGGAAACCAGGTTTGATGAGGCAGAGAAAGGAGCAGCAGCCAGAAAAGGAGTCTGAGCAGCCAGAGGCAGACATGTGGATGTGGGACCATGGCAGAGACCTTTATTTTGGTGCTGGGAACTGAACGTATGGCCTTGAGCAGGAAGCACTATCCTCCTGAACAACACTTCAGCCAAGTTTTGAACCTCGTGAATTATCCTTCTATAAGATGGGAAGAAGAGGTAGGGATGTAGCTCAGTGATTGAGTGGTAGCAACAGAGTGGCACATACCTACAGTCTTGCCTGAGGCTGAGGCAGGAGGATCTTGAGTTTGAGGCCAGCCTGGGCAACTTAATGAGATTCTGTCTTGAAATTAAATTTTAATTTAATTTACAAAGAGCTGAAGGCAGTGTTGTAGCTCAGTGATTAGAGCTCTTGCCCAGCATGCACGAGGCCCTTGGTTCAATCCCAGTATTGCCAAGGGGGAAAAAATGGAGAAATTAAAGCTTTTCTTAGGCAAATAAAAGTTGAGAGAATTTTTTGTCAGTAGATCTGTCTTGCAACATGTGTTGAACGATGTTCTTCATAGAAAGGAGAATGCCTGTCATGTCTTTACAAGATCCCAGTGATGAATGTAACTGTACTGTATACTTAAAATGTACCAATAAACTCAATGAGAAAAAAAAAAAAAGAAAAGGAGAATGATATAGAAACTTGGATCTATATGAGGAAAAGAGTATTGGAGAAGGAATAAATGAAGATTAAAATATAAAACTTTTAAGGCAGTATGGTGTTGCACACCTATAATCCCAGCTACTTTGTAGGCCGGAGCAGGAAGATTGCGAATTGGAGGCCAGACTGGGCAAATTAGACTGCCTCAAAAAATAAAAAAAGAGTTGGAGATGTAGTTCAGTGATAAAATGCCCCAGGTTTGATCCCCAGCACTACAAGAATCAAAACAAAACAAAACACCTTTTTTATCTTATGCTTAATTGATCTAACAAATAACCATTTGTTCAAAATAATAGCAACAATATATTGATGTATATATGCATAGAGTGGAATGATGACCACAGTGCATGGGGCAAGTGAGGGATTTGCAGGGTGTCTCTTATTACAGTTAGTCACACTACTGGAGAAGTGGTGTGATGTTGTTTGAAAGTGGGTTTCTATTAATTGGCAGTGTATAGTGTAAGCTTTAGGACTACCACTAAAAGAAATGTAAGTGATATTCTAAGAAAGATGAGAAAACGGAATCATAAAATGTTCAATTGAAACCACAAAAGGCAAAGAAGAGTTTAATACAGAAATAAATAAGAAGGACAACAAAACCAGAAGACAGACATTAATCCAATAATATCAGCAATCATTTTGAGATCTAAAGGCACCAATTACAAAACAATGTCCAGCCAACTATACATTGTCTTTCAAGGGACTCACTTAACTGTAAAGAAATATATGAATGAGGGCTGAGGATTTAGCCCAGTGGTTCCAGCGCCTGCCTTGCAAGCGCAAGGACCCAAGTTCAATCCCCGGTACCAAAAGAAAAAAGAAGAAATATATGAATGAAAGTAAATAAATAGAGCAGGTGCTGTGGTCCATGCCTGTAAATCCCAGCTACTTGGCAGGCTGAGGCAGGAGGATTGCAAGGCTAGCTTGGCAATTTAGATGACTATATCCCCAAATAAAAAATGAAAAGGGCTGGGATGTAGCTCAGTGGTAGTATGCACCTGAGCTTGATCCCCAGTACTGCAAAAGCCAGGAAAAACCTAAAACAACAACAAACAAAACAAAACAAAAGTAAATTAACAGAGAGTTATTCCATGCTAACACTAATCAACAGAAAGCAGGAACAGCTGTATTAATTTCAGACAGCAGCCACCAGAACAAAGTAAGTCACTGAGGATAAAGAGGCCCATTATTACCGGGCATGGTGATGCACGCCTGTAATCTCAGGGAGGCTGAGGCAGGAGAATCGCTGTGAGTTCGAGGCCAGCCTGGGCTACATAGTTCCAGGTTGCTCTCAACTACATAGTGAGACTCTGTCTCAAAAAAAACAAAAGAGGCCCATTATTGCCAAATGACAGAAAGGTCAGTCCTCCAAGAGAAACACTGGGCCTTTACTTGTATGTGGTTAAAAACAGCATCAAGGCACAAGAGGCAAAAACAGAGTTGCAAAGAAAAACAGATGACGCTGTTGTCATTGGAGATCTCAACACCCCTCCCTCAGAGGAAGACAGATTCAACAGGCAGATGATCAGTCAAGACATAATTGAACTCAGCAATACCATTAACCCACTAGATATGGTGGGCATCCATGGACTCCTTCACTCATCATCATCAGCAGATGTCTTTCTTAAATTCACCCAGAACAGTCACCAAGATAAACCACATTGGGTCACCTTAACACATTTTAAAATAGGAATCACTAACAGAAAGATAGTGAAAAAATATGAGAATGATTGGATATTAAATAAAACATTTCTAATTAATAAGTGGATCAAGGAAATCACAAGATTATTATGAAAATGTGGGATGCGGTGAAAGCCAAGGTAACAGGGAAATGGATAGCACTGAATGCATATACTGGAACCAAGAAACTATTTCCAGTCTACTGTCTGAGCATCCATATTAGAGAGCTAGAGAAGAAAAAGAGCAAACTGAGTGCAAAGTAAGCAGAAGACAAGAAATAAGTTAGAATACAGAATTACGAATTGAAAATGAAATCCGTAAAGAAAATTAATAAAATCAAAAGCTGGCTCTTTGAAAAGATTGGTAAAATTGGTAAACTGCTACCAAGGCTAATGAGAGAAACAGAGACAGAATCAAAGAATTCAAACTTCTAATTTCAGAATGAAGGGGAAAGTCCTGGACATGGCTCAGTGGTACAGTGCTTGCCTGGCACGTGTGAACCCTGGGGGGAGGAAGAGAAGACATTACTACAGATCCTGTGGGCATCAAAAGCACGATAAAAGAATGTTGTCAACAACTCAGACCACAGATCTGATGGCCTAGACAAAATCGACAAATTCTGGAAAGCCATAATCTGTCTGAACTCACACAAGAAGAGACAGACAATCTGCATAGGTCTGTTCAGTGATGGCAAACCTTTCAGAGATGAGTGCCCCAACTGCAGCCCCAAACCCACTTATTAGTCCCAAAGTGTCAACACTGCAACCAAACCTGAATACTGAGGTTTTGATTTAGAAAACACAACTCATACATTAACATCTCTCGTCTTAAAAGAAAAACAGGACACATGCCATAGGTTCACCACCATTGCCCTAGTCCCTGCCTCTTATAGGTTTCCCGATAGACTATATGTATTAAAGACATTGAACCCATAATGAAGAACCTTTCAGAGCAGAATGCACTAGGCCCACGTAGATTCACTGGTATACAAGTATTTTACCAAACATTGAAGGAAAAAATTATACCAATTTCCTGTGTGTATTTTCTTCCAGAAGATAAATGCACAGGGAAAACTCCCTAGCTCTTTTTTTGAGGTCAGAATTGCCCTAATGTCATAACTGATGACATTACAAGAAAATAAAATTAAGCCAAGTGTGATAGCACAAACCTGTAATCACAGCACTATGGGAGGCTGAAGCAGGAAGATTGTGAGTGGGAAATTTAGCAAAACCCTATTTTAAAATAAAAAATATAGCTGGGTGTGGTGGTGGTGCCTGTAATCCCAGTACTCAGGAGGTTGAGGCAGGAGGATCACCATGAGTTCGAGGCCAGCCTGGGTTACATGATAAGTTCAAAGTGAGGCTGAATTACATAGTGAAACCCTGTCTCAAAAAACAAAACAACAGGGGCTGGGGATTTAGCTCAGTGGTTCCAGCACCAACTTCACAAGCACAAGGACCAGAGTTCGATCCCTGGTACCAAAAGCAAAAACAAACAAACAAACAAAAAACTCCAGCAAATCAACTTTGAGAATCAACTCCAAACAAATGAGCAAAAACAAAACAAAACAAAAAAATCTCCAAAAAATTCCTGGAATTAATAAGCAATTAGAGCAAGATTGTAGGATACAAGGTCAATATATACTGGTTAAATACTTTTCTATTATACCAGCACCAAACAAGTGGAATTTGAAATGAAATCACAACACCATCAAAATTAGCACAGGTATAAATGAAATAAATATAAATTTAACTATGAATAAGATTTTTATGGGGAAAGGTATAAAACTTGGTGAGAGAAAACAAAGAACAAGTAAATGGAGAGATATGTTCTTGGACAAAAAGTTTCAATATCGTCAGCATTTCAGCTTTTCCCAGTATGATGTGTATTTTGTGGATATTGACAAAATGATTTTAAAAGTTATATGCAGAAGACCCAGAATAGCTCTATATATTTTGAGGGAGAATAACAAAACTGGAGGTGACACCACCTGGCTTCAAGACTTATTATCAAAGCCCCATGTGGTGGTGCACGCCTGTAACCCTAGCATTTGGGAGGCTGAGGCAGGACTCTGTCTCAAAAAAAAACAAAAACAAAATAAAACAAAGACCTACTGTCG
>NW_022900936.1:71169675-71173405 GCF_012274545.1 Fukomys damarensis | reverse complement strand
GAGACAGGATCTCACTACGTAGTTGAGACTGACCTGGAACTCACTATGTAGCCCAGGCTGGTCTAAAACTCACAGCAATCCTCTGCCTCAGCCTCCCGAGTGCTGAGATTACAAACATGTATCACCACCCCCCTCCCCGGTCTTGGATAAAGGCTCAGAAGCAATACTTTGAATCTTTGGAAAACAATCTCTAACAAATGGTGCTGGGACAACTGCATCTGATATCTAAAAAGAATCTCGACATGGATGTTACCCTTCAAAGTTGAATCACAAGTGTAAATGTAAAATGTAAACCTAAAATTCCTGGAAGATAACACAGGAAAAGATCTCAATGACTGGATTTGGCAGTGATTTTTTAAGATATAGCACCAAAGGGACACTCCATGAAAGAAAGATGTGGAGGGATGGACTTCATTAAAGCTAGGGCATCACCCTCTGTGAGAGACACCAAGAGAATGAAACTATGATCTACAAACTGGGAGAAGAAGACACATCTGATGAAAAACTTTATCCAAAATATATAAAGTACTTCTAACTCTCAAAAACAAAGCTGTGGGAGGTGGCACACATCTGTAATTCTAGCTACTTGGGAGGCTGAGGCAAGAGGATCAGAAGTTTGAGGCCAGCCTGTAAAACTTAAGGAGACCTGTCTCTAAATGAAAAATAAGGTGGGAGATGTGTCTCCGGGGGAGCCTGGGTTTGATCTCGAGTACCAAACACACACAAAATCAATCAATCAATCTGAAACAAAAACCCCAAAGCAAGGAAGCAAATAACCCAGGTGAGCCCTGAGCTTGGGCCAGGGATGTTGCCCAGTGGATGTTGTGCACCTGCCTAGCTCACCATACACAAACCACAGGTTCAACCCCCAGCACACGAAGAAAAAATCGGGCCAGTTGTCTTAATCTCACCGAAGAAGATACACAAATAGCAAGTGGGCCTAGGGAAACATGGTCTACCTGATGTGTCATCCAGGAATCGCACACTTCCACAGCTGGTATCACTCTGCCCATGTGTTTGAAGGGCTGAGTGCAGCACGGGGGTGGAACAGGCCTCATCCTGTGGGACCCAAAGGGTGCAGCCGCTGGACCAGCTTGGCCGTCTCTCCCTGGGATCCAGCCATCTGTCCTGGCATTTCCCCCAAGGAGTTGAAAGTCAGTTCTGTCCACACAAATCCCACATGGGTGTTTACAGCAGCTCTATTAATAATTGCCCAAATTTGGAAGCAAGCAAGTTGCCTTGCAGTAGGTAAGAGAATAAACTGTGTTAATCCAGAAAACGGAATATTGTTGGAACGGAATATAACAGAATATATTCACAGATCAGTGAAGCCCTGAAAAGACAGGAAGGATCTGTCAGTGCATAACCCTGAAGGAAAGAAGCCCAGCCTGAAAGCCCTTCCTGCTGGATTCCAAACTCAGCACGTGCGGGGGAAGGCAGTGATCTCAGGGCGGGGTTGGGAGGACAAACGGGTACGCAGGGTCTTCAGGTGGACACCTTGCTGCACACATTGATTAGAACCTAGTGATATGCAGCTCTGAGAGTGAACCCGATAAACTGCGGACTTCGGGGGATAATGATGTATCCACCTGGGCATCCTGGGGTAGGTTTATCATGGAGGGGAAGAGTTGGATGGGAAATCTTTGAATCTTCTGTTCAGTTTTGCTGTGAACCTAAAAATCGCTTGTCATACCGTGTACAATATTCTCCACTTTGGCATCCTTTTACTTTTAGAAATATGGTATCTTAGAGGATTTTCCTTGACAACCCATGCCTTTATTCTATGTTCATTGTAATGACTTAGTAATACTAGATGCCTGGGTTACCGTAACTTTTTTATTTTTAACCTTTTATTATTTTTACTTATTTATTTTTCTGAAATAGGGTCTTGCTATGTAGTTCAAACTGGCCTTGAACTTGTGGTGATCCTCCTGCCTCAGCCTCCTGAGTGCTGGGATTACATACACCACCATGCCTGGCTTCTTCTTCTGCCTTCAGCCTTTTGCTGTGGAGTAGTGCGTAACTGGTGCGAGTCCTTCAGCTACCACACAGGGCTAACCCCAGGGTGAAGCTGTCACCTTCCGGTCACCCGTCAGTGAGGTGTGCCGCCATGACAGCTGGCAGTGTGGCCTCTCCCCCGCCTGTGGCCTTGTGAAGCCAGGGTTGCCATTCCTGGGATCACAGAACTGAGATTCACAGAGATGAAGGCGCTTCCCTGAGAACACACCTCAGTAACACTCATGCTGCAAAATTCAGAAGGGACAGAACATTATTAGATCAGCGCTGGATTTGGCTGCCTGAGATGGGAAAACCCAAAATAATTGTGGTTTACAACATTCTAGTTTCGTATGTAAAAACAATGTAGCAAAAAGCTAGGCGGTCCAGTCTCCCCTCTTGGGATGGAAGCTCAGCTCCGTGCTCCAGCACCTGGGTGAGGCTGGGTCCTCACTGCCTACCGCATTGCTTGACCCCTAACATCGCATGTGCATTTGGGTGAGCAGGTGCCGGAAGGGCTGGAGAAGGAGGGCACAAAGAGCACAGCCACTATGTTTACAGATGTATTTATGTAGGAAAGGGTGTAGCTCTGGTAGAGTGTATGCATGTAGCATGCACAGGGTCCTGAGCCCAAGCCCAGCAACACACACACACCTGTTTACATAAAGTTGCTTCCTTGAAGCCACACAGCTGTGTGCAGCTTTGCTTAGTCTCGTAGCCATATCCAGTCGTTACTCTCTACAGTAGGGAGGTTCAGGTATAAGGTGAGCAGACACAGTTCATCTGTTCTGCTGTGTACATGGTGGGAAGTTAGCTTACCTTTCTCTGCAGCCTGCCACTGTTAACTTTTCCCCCCCAGTACTGGGGACTGAACCCAGGGCCTTTGCATTGAGTTACATCATAGCCTTTTTTCATTTTTGTTTTGAGAGAAGATCTTGCTAAACTGCCCAGAGTGCTGGGATTATAGGCATGCACCTTTCTGCACAGTGGGGAACAGCCTTGTGTCTTTGTCTGAGGTTTTTCTACTTTGCTGAGCCACCATGACCTGTCTCCACCTACCCTGAGGCACTGCCATGCTGACCCTTTCCTGGAAGTGGGCCCAGGGGATGTCATGGACCTTGTTTCATGAGTGACTCATTGCTTTGCCTCAGGTGCAACTTAAAGATGGAGCCAGCGTCATGGCACACACCTGTAATCCCAATACTAGGGAGGCTGAAGCAAGAGGATTGCCATGAGTCTGAGGCCAGCCTGGGCCTCACAGCAAGACCCTGTCTCAAAAACCAAAAATGAACAAAGAAAACACCCAACCAACCAGTGATAACGAAAACAAAGAATGGAGCTGAGCCTTGTGTAGTACAGGACAAGATGGGATGTGTTCTTCAAATTTGGGACACAGCCAATGGCACTGGGCGCCAGGGGCAGGCGAGCACACTGCCTGTTCCTGCTCAGGGTCCTGTCTGCAGGAGCAGCATCAGCTTGGTGCTTACGAGTGAGCCTTCAGGTCCTCTCCTGCTGTTCACAGGTCTGTGGGCTCGGATAACTTGGCAGGCGAAAGTGCCTACCTAGAATTGAAGAAAGCTGTTGTGGTTTCATGATGCTTTGTATTTATGGAGTCTTTCTACTTATGGCAAATGGTTCTGATCCCATTTCTTTGAAAGTGATCTAAATTTAAATTTTAAATAAATGCCTCTCAGTTTGGAAGTGAGCCTATTCACGAAACCAGGGCCTGTCTGGT
>NW_022900936.1:71165346-71169603 GCF_012274545.1 Fukomys damarensis | reverse complement strand
CCCCCCCCCCACTTACTGCTGCATCTGTGTCTGGTCTTGAATACAGACCCCCCCCCACTTACTGCTGCATCTGTGTAACACTTGAGAAGACACTGAGTCCTTTCCTCTGGGCCTCAGTTTCTTCATCTGTAAAACGAGGGCAATATCTTTCCTACTTCATATATTTTTATAGAATTAAATGGGATGATGGCTCAGAAGCTTAGCACCTTGGCACATGAGTAAGAACTCAATGCTTTTTTTTTCTTTTTCTTTTTTTTTTTTAACCCCAGAGCCAGGTGTGGTAGTTTACACTTGTATTCTAGCATTCCAGAGGCTGAGGCAGGCAGATCATGTAGTTCACTATGGGCTACATAGTGAGTTCAAGGTCAGCTTGGACTACGTAACAAGACCCTGTCTGAAGACATCTGCCCAAAAGAAGTATCATATTATTTATATTATTATAATATTGCTGTTGCACACTGGGTAGAACCCAGGGCCTTGTGTATGCTAGGCAAGCACTATTCCTCTGAGCTACACCCCCCCAGTTCAATATTTTCTTTTTTGAGATAGGATCTGGCTATGTAGTCCAAGCTGGTCTCAAACTCACCATCGTCCTGCTTCAGCCTCCTGAGTGCTGGGGATTTCATGTGTGCACCCCCACACCCAGCCCATTCATACCATCATCTTGATTTTGTCATAATATCACCTGTCTACTAGGAGCAGGACAAGTGAGTAGGTGTGGGGAGCTGGATGGAGATGCCTGGCCCCTACCACAGTGGCTGAGGACTGGTATAATCCAATGTCTGGAGACCTTCAGGACAGGGCGAAGGCGTCACCGTGATCTGGGGGGGTAGAGGTTAGGCACCTTGCTAGATATCTTCTGTTAGATATCCTGGGGTGCTGACTGAATGTTAAATGGGGAGAGATCTGAAAAGGGAAGGGAAGTCTAGGCTCTGACTTGAGCACAGTGTAAGGAAGGGGAAGAGACAGAGGGAGAGAGAGAAGGAGGGGGGAGGGAGAGGGAGAGGGAGAGTGCCTCAGGAGGTCTCAGTGCCTGTTGTGAAAGGGGAGGGCTGCCTGCAGTATCTGGGAACCTTGCAGCTACAGTGCTGGGATACAGAAGCAGTTTCCATAGAGACAGGGATGCTCCAGGAGGAAGCTGGGCACAGTGGTGGGAGAGGGATCACTGTGGTGCCCATGGTGAGGAGGGCAGAGAGGAGGTTCATCCTGTCCAGGCTCTGCCCTGTTTACTTTAGCCAGAGGCGTGCAGCCGAGAGAGGGCAGCCCAGGGGACACTGAGGGCGGGAATGGTGCAGTCGCAGCTGAGGCCCTTGCCCCTCCCCCGCATGGTTCGTGGAGCCTGGCATTGTGAAGTGCAGACTCCAGCTGGAGTGCAGGCCGAGGGTCCAGTCCCGGGAAGCCCCCACATTTACAGCTCCAGCTCCAGCTGTCCCCTCAAGCTCCTCTCTATTTGGCTGTCCAACGGGCATCTTCAGCCTTGTTTAATTTTGAACACACCCAGCTGCTTTTTACTGCAGGGCCTCTGCATTTTCAGGTCCTAGTCTGGAGTGTTGTTCCCAGTCCTTAGGGCTGGAGGGAGAATTAGTTGCCTTGGGGGAGGGAGGATGGAGAGGGTTGGGAGTTTGAGTCTGCGGAGGAGCATCCTGGGGAAGGGGCACCTGCTGACCCACAGGCCGATGGGGAGGGGTGGCTAAGCAAGGCCCCCTGCACACCCTGGTTACCACTTGGGCCCCCCAGATGGGCAGTGGACTGGCCACTACCCAACACTGTTGCCTACTGGTGTGTGTGTGTGTGTGTGTGTGTGTGTGTGTGTGCATGCCACGCGTCCCAACACTGTTGCCTACTGGTGTGTGTGTGTGTGTGTGTGTGTGTGTGTGTGTGTGCATGCCACGCTTGTGCTCTTCTGCCTCTGTCCCATCTTCTGGTCCCATTGCTGTCACCAACAACCCAGGTGAAGCCCTGGGCTGTCATGGGGTCAGGGCCCCATAGCTCCAGATTCTCGTGGACTTTGGGTCTTAACCTCATCGCCCAGGGGCTGGTCTGAATGGAGGCCACATCCAGCAGCTGGGAAGTCACAGTCTGCAGACCTCTAGCCTCCAGGTGCCTGAGTCTCCTGGCTGTGTTTGTCTTGTGGGCAGCATGAGCCCCTTTGGGAGCCAATCACAGTTACCAGAGAAATGCAATGGGCTGATGGGCTAAGGTGAAGCCGGAAGAGGGGGTTCCTTCTCTGCCCTGCCTGAAGGCAGCTTCCTCGGTACTTTTTTATTTGTATAGTTCATATTTATGGCCATGACCGGTTTGACAGAGCTAACATTTACCCTAGACTTCTGGTGAAGCCCTTTATTTCGTCAGCCTCTGAAATCCTTACAGACACCTGATGACCCATGTTATGAGACAGAGATGAAGGGATTCACACAGAGTCACCCTTCTAGCAAATCGCCGAGGAACAAAAGTGGCCCCAGCCCTCCTAACCATTGTGCCAGAATGTACCTCAGCCCAGTGGCCTTGCCAGGTCCCTGTGCACAATGTACTAGTGTGTGGCTGGTCCAGTGTGCCACTCAGTGGGCCTCAAACCTATTTCTGAGGGAGAGCTGGGCCTGGGCAGAGCCCCCTGGTCTCCAGCACAGACAGAGCAGGCCCAGTCCAGCCACGTGCACCCCAGCCAGCTGTGCAGCCAGAGCCAGAGAGGAAGGAGGAGGTGAAGCCCTGTGCTCTGTCCTCACTGGCTGCTCCCCCAGCCAGGGTCCAGCTGCACCAATAGCAAAGTTATTTCCAGCTTCCGGAATAAAAAGGAAATGGTGCCCAATAAGCAGTTACTGAGTGAATGCCAAAACCAAACCAAACGCCTCTCCAGAACCCCAAAATGAATAAATGTTGAGGAGGGGAGAGGCTAAGAACTAAGAGAAGCCAGGATGTCAGAGGGAGCTGCTCTGATTTATAGTTCCCCATGTTTCCCCAAAACCTCCAAGAAAGAGGCTCACAGAGGAGAGGAACAGGTGATATCGGAAGGCCTATAAATCTGCCTAGAGAGCGGGACAAGGAGGGCTAAAGAAAGGTGACAGAGACTTGTACAGTTTCAAAGTACACAGTGGGGTGGGGGGGCCAGGGGGGCCTCTGGGAAAGTGCCTCAGAGGGGGCAAAGACAGGGACTCTAGGAGCTGGCTGTCGCTTATTGGGTGTGCACAATAAGTGGAGGGAGCATCACGTGACCCAGGGGACAGCTGCAATCCCATGCTGCTAAGGGTCTTAGGTTGCTGAGGCTTGGAGGTTGACGAGGGCTGTGAGGAGAGCCTTCTTACAACAGTAGGTGGGATGAGTTGAGCTGATAAGGAAGCTGTCCCTCCCCATGTGAAACCTTTCTGCTTTGTTACTACTTGGTTCTCGAAGAACCAGGATGTCTGCCTCTGATGCATCTTGCCCTTGAGCACCACAGCACCACCGGACCACTGAGGCCTCTGCTATGACCGGAGGCAAACAGAGTTATGTTTCCACGTGCCACAGTCAGCTCAAGGGCAAGGGGCATTGGGCCTTAGATAGCTATGTCATACTTTACCCCAAATTAGGTAGAATGGCTCCCAGGACAAGGTGACCCAATGGAGGGTTCCAAAAAGTTTCTCTCCCCCAGGCAGGAGGCGGGGTCCAGCCCTCGGCCCTCCGGCCCATGCCTGCCCCTAGGATCTGCTGGTAGCTGGTATCAGGAGTAACGATCCTTCTCTCTTCCTTCCTGGCTGCATGGTCGCTCTCCTGCACAGCCCTATGCCTGGTCCTGGGCTGCATGATCTTCCCCGACGGCTGGGACGCCGAGACGATCCGGGACATGTGTGGGGCCAAGACTGGGAAGTACTCCCTGGGGGACTGTTCAGTGCGCTGGGCGTACATCCTGGCCATCATCGGCATCCTCAACGCCCTCATCCTCTCCTTCCTCGCCTTCGTGCTGGGCAACCGGCAAATAGACCTTCTGCAAGAGGACCTGAAGCAGGAGAACAAAGGCGAGTCCAGGGTGGGCAGGCAGGGGCTGTGGGCAACTGCAGAGAATGGCGCAGAGGTTAGAAACTGCCCGGAGGACTTGGGTTGGTAGCCCTGGAGTCTGAGAATCTGATCCTGGACAGTCCCACCTCAGCCACACCAGGAGATGCTCTGAGGAGAGCTCAACATGCAGGCGGCCAGGGCCCAGGGGCAACCAGTCTGCAAGCCGCAGTCAGGGAAGTGGGGAGGTGCGGGGGAGGGTGTGTGGGGGTGGGCGGCACTCAGATGGGG